>NC_041358.1:4461874-4584374 GCF_900634415.1 Cottoperca gobio | reverse complement strand
ATCAAATACTAATGTCAGAATTTCCAGTAAATTTAAATCAAACAATATTCTACGACACGCAGGATAACTGTGTTGTAAAAATGGCAACCTGAGACCTACTTTCATTTCATTTATTATAAAACACCAGATCCCATTGGGGAATTTTGCTGTACAAGTATTTTGAGCAAAGAAAACAACGTTTGTTCCTGTCGGTCTTTTAGCAAATTACTGCTACTTTTGGGTAAGCTATGCCCAAAACAAAAATCAATGTTAATAACACAATTGTATTTAATTCCTATTCAATTCGGAAATGTTGAATTATCGAGTGGAAATAATTAGAATCTACACAATATAAAAGTTATCTTCAATCCTGGTAAATATGTATGGTTTTATGTATTCATATATAAATACTCTCTACTTTAAGATTGGCATGTGAAGTAAATTCACAGATGGCAATTTCTAGATCAGCAAACTGAATTTGAGTTTAGTTATTCATGCATGCTGTCTGCACTGAATATTAGGAGAATTTGAAATCAAGGACCTTCAAATAGAGCATCATTTGACGAGACAGAAAAGAAAAACAGACATACAAAAGATTGTATTAAAGAAATTAATACATAAAATAAAACACAGACCAAAACTCAGAATCCAACATGGCTGCCCTTTGATTCCACTGAAAACTGCTGAACTGGTGCGTACACTTGAAAACTTTCTTCTGCTTCCTTGTGTTCAGTTTTTCTCACTCAGTAGTCACTTAGTGTTACAGATATTTATTCAATGGATGGCAAAAAGTCATACAAAAGATATTTTTTAAACCACATTTCCAAAAAATGGGAAAAACAAAATGCAAAATAATGCACGTTTCTACCAACAATAAGGATTGCCTGATTGCCCGGGCCAAGTAAAATGCTACATCGGGCTCGTATATGTAGCAACTCACTCTCCCGACATAAAAAATAATTAAACTAGGAATGCCCCAATTGATCGGCCACCGTTCATTATTGGATACTATTCAGTATAAATATGTATTTGTGATTGTGATTTGTGATGGCATAACCTAATGCTTTCTAGTCGCTGATGTTACATTGTGAACAACAATCGGAAGGAGGAGAGCTAGTTAACGTAAGCTAACAGAGCAGAGGTTACATTGACTTACATTATGAGGCGTTCAAGCTTTACTCCGTAAAAATTAGTATTGGGTGAAGTTAAATAAAACGTTATCGTATTAAAATGTAATCTTGTATATTTGCGTTTTTGGCGAGAAACTTGAGTAAATACAGTTGTTTGACAGATGTTTTAACAGCAATATAAAATAGATATTAGAGAGGGAATTATGACCTGTTCAACTTCCTAACTCTATAGCTCTAAGAAGCTTTTAATTTCCAAACACCAGAAATGGATTTACGCAGTGCTGCTGTGCTGACAAAGAAAAACTGATGGCAACAGTCAACATTAAGAGAGGTGAAAACTGACTCCAAATCTGTCTTACTTTCCAGACATTATAGAGACGGGTCGCCACTTGCTCACCAAGCCAGGGTCAAACTCTGTGTATGGGATTTCCACATCTCAATAAGAAGTGCAAAAACATAAGCAAGGCATACTCTTTCAGTGACGGACTGGAATGCCATCAATAACACTTATTTTTCAGCAAATTGAGACTAATAAGAGCACATTTCATTTGACCTTTGCAACAGAGAGTCTGTTCAAGTGGCTGAGGAAGCAGAAAACTGATAAGGTACAATATAAGTTTCTTTCTCCACATTATTAATGGAAAAAAATGTATTTCTAAAGATCTTTTCTTTTTGGTAATATTGTTTTTGATGACTTTTATGCATGACTTGCTTCCACTTTGCTGTTTTTCCCTACTAATTGTAAATCCTTTGTCCCATCTTGATGGCAGACTTTATCCTGTCTGAATACATCTGTGTGAAGTTATTTAATATTTCAACCTTGAGATTTATGTCTTTGGATTCACAAACAGCAGAGCTGTCAGTGATAGCCAGACATGCTCCAAGAGCCTTCATTCTTTCACGGGTCATTAAGTGACTTTTCATCTGCTGCTTTTCACAGTTCTACTACTTGGACCAAAAAGCAGACATTTCTGGTCAGTGGAGCTAGAGGGGCAAGGATAATTGTAGTAGTAGAGGTCATTCATATCTGCGAAGGTCATGTTATGTTTAAATATGTTCTGAATGTCAGGGTGAGGAGAGATTGGTATTTGTAGGGTAAATGGTTAAAATCCTCATACTAAAAACAGCCCATCTCAGAGGATGCTGCATTCATCGTGTTGATGGTATTTATGAGATAATCTAAAACTTTATCCTGAGTTTTATATTTGAATTTGTATTGTATGTGATATTTTATTATTTGAACTTGTTTTTTTCAACAGAGGTTGACAAGAAACTGTTAGATGATAGGGACCCTCACACTATGAATATCATTAATCTTTTCTTCTTTTTGCTTGTACTCTTTTATACACAGTCAGTTACGCTGCATTCCCCATGTCCAAAGCCCGATCTTAAAACAGGAACAGCAAAAAAAGTTCATGAATGTCAACATGTTTGAACATTTTTAGATGTTCAGATTTGACCCATTTTTAAATAACATATGATCCGAGGCCAGTTGGCAGTTTGCCCCTTTCTGTAAAGAATCAAATATTCTCTTGCCACTACTACATCATCAATCAGCCATTGATGATGTGAAATGAAGTTTAATATTTCCTTTGGAATTTGCAGTTTAAAACAACCACAGATCAAACTGTATAATTTAAAAGACAAGGGGTCAGTCAGTCACTGGCAGCTCACAATGATTCCCTTTCATATGGAGGAGGTGGGGGTGTCATTTAGAATCACAAACAACATCCATTTAAAAGGGCAGACTTATTTGATTAGCAGCCAGGATGGGAAGGCCCTGAGAGGGCAAGGCATCCTTGATCAAAAGGGGAGAATTGGCTGAAATGAAGACAAGTATATCCTTCTTGCTGGTGCCACTGTGTCCAGCAAGGAAATAAAGTCATGGTTATAAATCATCCGATGGTAGCCTACATCTCAATACTACAAACGACTTTGAGCCACAGAATCTAAATTCGACAACAAGCTCCAATGTCCACAACCACTATGGTTGCACCACATGTCATGTAAACAGCATCTACAGCTCAGCAATGCACTTATTTCTGTTGATGCAAACTAACGCAACACTTCCATCACAAGCGGAGCTCTCTCACTTGATGCCAGTGACATGGATAGTATTGTTAAGATACTGTATGTGAAGTAGAGAAGATTATTGTGCCCTTCATGTGGAGCCCCTCTACAGGCACACGCTGTGGGCTCCACCCCTCCATCCCCATGTGCCAACATGTCAATCAGCTGTAATTACCATCCTGGAGGAACAATATCAGGCCGTGGAGCTCTAACCACACAGATTCATTGCAACACCTAATCTGCTAATGAGCTCAGCATGGCTATTTTCAGCATTGCCGCAGACATCGTAGCCATTGCTGAGGAGGCCTGGTGCGGCTTCCAGTGACAGCAGAGGACAGTTGGCCTGTTGGAGGAGGTACAAAGCAGACCTCAGCCTGCACGCTTCAGGACAGCACAGTCACTCGAGATCCTGTTTCGAGGGATACGTGTGATCCCAGCACATCACACTCGCTGCTTAATATTCTGATTTGCACAGCCACCTTTTCATTCCTTCAGATACTGCATGGTGATATCCCGTCGCAAAACATGACCATGTAATCGAGGGTAGTTTGTGTTTCTTCTCGCTCACAAAATCAGTGATTTCACAATCAAACTGGATAAATAATACAGACCTTAAAGAAAGTAGTGGAGTACCATCTTATGTTGAGTATGTGTATTATTATTATACATTATTTGGACAGTATTTATTACATTATTAATCATTGTTATTCATTACCATCATATTCCTAATGTCAAAAATGATATGCATACCTGCTACGCAAAATGTGTACAGGTTGGCAGGTCTGATAATACTTTAAATAAATAATGGGCCAAAAAGACAGTTTTGCTTGTTTTTCAGCAGCTCTCTGGAGCTCTAAGTTTTGCTGTTCAAGAACAAGAGCAAGAAGAAAAAAGCAACACAAACAATCCTTAATGGAACTGATACAAGAGGCTTTTTAATTATCTAACTCAATCAGCTAAAGACCAGTGGATCAATGAATCCCCATTACACTCCCCAGCTCTGTGCCCAGACAGCAGCAGTTTACATCAGTTCAAACAGCAAGGCATGCTGCAGCTAAGTGACAGATTACAGCTTGTGGCTAATCTAATGCCACCACAGCATTTGTACAGAGTACATCTTTAATTCAGACTGCAAGCTTCTCTCATTGTGACCATGTCACTTAACTGATACCTCTCTGAAATATTTATTGTCCCCTGCAGCAGATGTGGCTTCACATGTTTGAGGACTTGTAAGTTTGCTGGAAAACCGACATTATGGGACTTAGAGATCAAAAGAGACCTGATCTGATTTCCTGGTTTTTATCATAAATACACCACAAAAATAAACAATTTATAAAAGGAGGCATTAAACTTTAGGTGAAATTGCTTTAAAGAGCATTAATCACAAAATGTTGGTTTTGCTGGGGGTTCTTTGCAATTATATTGTTTTGGAATCTCTGTAACTTGGTTTTTAAATCTAAAATCATTGTCAATAAGTTCATAAGTCAACAGAAAAATAAAAAACAAGGAACCATTATGATATTTGATTAATTGTTACAAGTCATTTTCCACTTTCTTGTCTCAGCTTGTAAATTGTGAGCATATGCTGCCGCTTCGTCTTATGTCATAGTAAACTTAATATTGTTGTTTAACGAGCATCACTTGTATGCAAACATCAATGTTTTCAGACATTTGTAGACCAAACGTTGAACTGACCAATAATGAAAATAACCATCGGTTGGAGTAATATTTTAAAATATTACTATTACTATATATATTTTCTTTTAACTCTATATAAACAATAACAAACAAATTAGAAAAATCATCTCAAGGTGAAGATTTCAATTTTCTTGTGGTCTCCGAACAAGTCAAAAATCCCAAAGATATTCAATTTTAAATGGTATTAAAGCCAAAAATCATCACATTTGAGAAGCCGAAAGCAGCTAAAATGTTGCCCAATGCCTTAAGCAATGAATTGATTGCCAACATTTGTTGTTGATTAGTTTTCTGTCAGATTAATGAGCTAATTGTTTAATTTTATAGTTAAGATAAAATGTTACTCTGTCCTTAAACAGCATGAAATAGGCAGCAGAATGTGTGTATTTGTTTGATTCATGTGAACATTGAGCAAGCAGGTCCAGTTGTTTGTGGCTAAAAATCTTACTACATTATTAAGGAAAGAAAAGCCCCCAATATAATGCTCATTAACTTTCTGCAGGTACTGTTGGATTATGTGTAAATTCTAGTTGGATACAACCCACATATACACCCACTGGATTATTTTCGGCTTGGATTTCAGTGTGTCGATTATGAATGCAGAGTATTTCCATCTGAGGATTGTTGAGGGCCAACATGTCGATCATGTTTGGATTGCAGAGAATACATCATGATCCAGACGTTCACAACCTGACATACCCTGTAATGCAAAAGTATTTCCTAAATACATAACCGTATTACATACCGGGATCCTTAATGTATTTGTGCATGGATTCATATTGGATCTTCTAAATTAGGAAGAATATAAAATGACTAAGATTAAATCAAAGTCAAATAATCGGACTGTTTTAGTGAGATGACAAAGCAGCATGCGATATTGAACGGCCATTGTTGCTCAAGTAGAATTTATTTTTCATGTATAGGCATCCACACAATTATTTTGGGTAGTGCCAATTGAATATCTGATTGGGGTTATGAATGCAGGGGATTCATTTCACTGCAACAATGCATCAATTGTTTCCAGTAAGAGACGCAGAGGCGGTGTGTTGTTCAGTAAACTGATCATACACAGAGTGTACTAATGCTTCTGTGGTGGAATCCATTGATCTGCTGTCGCCCTGCATAGTACTTTCCTAATGATATCTGAGATGCCACGGTTACAAAAACGGAGAGCAGCATTTCCCCAGCCCTCTGGAGCAATTTATTGTGGTAAGGTAATAATAAGTCTATATTTGAAAAAGTGGACTGGATGAGCCCATCTGAATGTGGGCTCTGAGCCTGAAACCACAGCGGCTCACGGTGGCACTGGGAGTCCTTTTCAATTTCTCTACAGCGGGAGACATCATTGACTGAAAGAGAGAAGTTAAAGAGAAGCTGCAATGTATTCGTTTCAATTTGCACTGATGTTTTCCAGCTTTTTGATTCACTTCGTTAGGGACTGTACACAATTTGCTGAGGTTGGGTCATTTTGTAAAAAGTAAGACCATTTTATATTTTTAATCCTCCCCTTGACACACAAAAGAATCCATTACCCTTCCCCCCAATATCTCAAAATAATATATTTATGGCAAACAAAGTGGCGAGTATTCCAGACTCTGACGGTTATTACTGCCATAAAATGAGTGAAACAAACACAGCGGCTCTGTGGCTTCAGATGGACCCTAGCACCGCCGCTCGTTCCCACATTATGAAAATACATATGAATTAGATCGTGTAATGTTATAGACTGATATGTACGAGATCAGATGTGGTGACCGTCCATCAAATCAATTACATGATCCATTAGTAGCACAGCTGCTTGTGTTGAGACACTTCCTTCCGTTAAGTAAAGCCATTGTGGGTTACATACATTGTTTACAATGAACCTCAGAATTGTAGAATTAATCCAAACATTTTGTAGCCGTCCCCAAGTGATTTCATACATTATCAAAAAACACTACTTTTACAAATTGTATTAAACTTAACAGAGAAATTGATATAAACTCCTGCATTATTAAAACGTTTACCCAATGACTTTTCATTTATTGATATGCAGTTCTGTTGATACAGTTTTTAAAAAAGAAAATCTTATCTGTTTGAGGCCAGTGTTTCCCATGAATTACCATGAATTACATGAAATAATGAGCATGCCCCCAGAACCCCCTACTGTGTCCGAGGTTCACCCACTATAGTCTAAAAAGATCCTGTGGTCACACACTGAAGTCCAATGTAAAAATATATATTTAAAATATAAATGGAATGAATTCTGAGGAATGTTGAATAGTGCTTCTACAGCTGAGACTCTTGTTTTACTAATACAATCAGGGATTTGTCATGTAGTTGAAAATGTATAAAGCAACTAAAACCACAATCATCAAATAGATTTCCAGAGCCTGTTGTTTCTCCCTTGGGTGACGTGTCAGTGGTGCAGCATCAGCCGTTGTATGGTAAACACAACACTGAAACAAACCACAGTCAAGTTTCTGGCCATTGATCTTCAGTCATTAGCCATGAGCTCATGGCGCCACTCAATGACCAGCAGGACTCTCGGGGTAATATAAGCACGTAACTCCACTATTGATCCTCGTAAGACCCTTTTTGTGTCAAACATTCTTACTAGAGGGTGTGAAAAAAACCGCAGAACCAGGAAAAGTGTTTCAACCAAACAGACTTTGCTTGTAATGAGACTGAAGGTCAACTCATTGAATGATTATTTTGAGTTCCAGATAGTGTTGTCATGATGCCAAAATGATGACTTTGATACAATACCTGCCTAAAGTATCTCGATAAGGATACTGAAACTATACCACGGAAATCCTAAAACATCAGCAAAGAAATGGAATGATGGATGACAGAACAAGGAACTTAACATATTTAGACGATGTTAATATAAGGCAGTGGAGGATGTGAAAAGAAGCCGTAAAAAACAACAGGACTAAAGGATTACGTGATTATGTGTACCATGTGTTCATACATTTTAATATCCAACCAGAAGTGGAGAAACTCTAAATTAAGATCAGCTCTTCAGTTCATATCTCCATCTTCAAATGTCAAACTGCTGCTTATAACAGGTTCAATCCTTGCAGAGATAAGTGCGAGCAGTAGCAGTTTGATCCTGGTCCTGCCTGCCACGTTTATTTTATTTTTATCTTCTTTTTTTGAGGCACCG
Organism: Cottoperca gobio; assembly: GCF_900634415.1. Taxonomy (NCBI): domain Eukaryota; kingdom Metazoa; phylum Chordata; class Actinopteri; order Perciformes; family Bovichtidae; genus Cottoperca; species Cottoperca gobio. The sequence continues at coordinate 4,576,352 of NC_041358.1, read as the reverse complement.
GGAAGCTTTTTCGACATCCTCCTGGATCCATCTTTTTCATATACGATCACAGCATCAGTTCTGTCACATGGATGTTGTATTTGTACTAAGTTATTTATCCTGTACACACGACATCTATAGCACGTCTGTCCGTCCTGGGAGAGGGATCCCTCATCAGTTGCTCTCCCTGAGGTTTCTTCCATTTGTTTTAGGAAGTGTTTCCTTGTGTGGTGCGAGGGTCTAAGGACAGAGGGTGTCGTAACCTGTACTGTCTGTAAAGCACACTGAGACAAATGTGTAATTTGTGTTATTGGGCTGTATAAATAAATTTGATTTGATAAGAACGGATAAAGAGAGGCAGTAATGCTCCGCCGCTGCCGTTGACAATGTGGGAGCAATAAAGAATTTGCAGTCTGCGTTCAGACTACCGAGCCTCCGTGTTATTATTGTATCAACTTCATAAGTATACTGCTAAAGTCACCTTACTGCTCTGTGACTGCAGTAATAACTGTACCGTAGGCTACTATGCTAATCAGCTAGCTTGTTCATGTACTTATATAGCTTTTGATATTGTTTCTTAGCAACACTACATTTTATAGGGATGTCCCAAGCAGATCCTTAGGTGTATAGGTGTTGGACCGATCTGGACATATTTTAATGGATCATATTGGCTAAAATAAAGCAGAATCCAATCCCATCCGTGTTGTGTCTACCTAAGCCTGCTACTGTTGCAGCGCGCTGCTCACCTTCGCTCAGACAGTAACAAATCTGTTATCTGTTAGCTTCTATACAAAGCATCTTTCTGTAACACTGCTGTGAGTCAAAAACAACAGAATGATATATCTTTTTAGCGGTTCAAGTCATCAATTTAAGGTGTTTCATTCTCCAAGTTAACCTTTCAGCCAATGTGCCAGATATGGATTTGTTTTTAACATTGAGTTCTGGGTGGGACTCTATCAGCTGATACACAATATCAAAAGAACATGCAGGTTGTTGAATACGACTTTACATTAAAACAGTAATTAAACCATTTGTCTATTCGTCCATGTTAAAGTAATGATTCTTTATTTATATGTAAAAAAAAAAAGTTGTAATATATTTTAATCGTCAAGGCAACTTTTATTTTGTTTAAGTTTTGTGGAGTAAAAAAGGGGATCAACGACTCATTGTGTCATTGTTTTTGTTGACTAAATTAACACACAAACAGAATGTAAGACAGACAGGCAGAAAGACAGATTCCAATAACCCATAATGATTACCAGCAGCAAAGAAATAATCCAAGTGGGATTTACTTTTGAAAGAACTGCCAATCTGAATGCATGCAATAAACATCAAGACAAAGCATCTCTGAGCATCAGCATTTCCAAAATGTCCTTTATGGAAAAGATAATTGGATGATTTCCTGACTTTCTGAGATCTATTACAGAAAAAAAAAAAAAACACTTTCATTTCACCAGACTTTGACATCATTTCAAGTTCTCATTTTACAAAAAAGTGAAACTGGAATAGAGCACAGTTCAACCCCTGGGCTAATCGTGGGGCCTTTTATCTGTAGCAGAAAGAGTGTCTTTTGACAGAAACAGCACCCTGAGCCTGGAGTGAGGAGGAGGGAGAGTTCTGGGCATTGTCTCTCCAGAGGACACTAATGGGTTTTGGTGTCATGCGTTTTTCACTCAACACTTGACACGTGGAGCCGTTCTCCTTCAATCACCCCACTTTAGTGTCCATTACGATGAGGTATGCCAAAGTAACGGCCTGCCTTTTAGTCACTTAGATTGTCCAAAAATGAGTCCATTTTAAAGACTTCCCTCCTTTTAAAATACCATCCTTTCTTTGCATTTGTGCATGCTAAGTTGTTTTGGTAACACACAGCCGCACTGGGTCTGGTGTGTATGGGACACCATTTTGTAGTTTAAAGTGTGTAAGAGTCAATGCCTGCCTCTCTGAATGCCTTCGTGTCTGGCCAGGTATGCAAGTAACCAAAACACTATTGCTTGTAATACTCTTTTCAAGGCACTAGACTGTCTAATGAACCCCTGAATGCCAATGAGGCTGGGGGAGGAGGTTTCACAGTATTTGGGGCAATAAAAGATGTATAAGAAAAAAACACATTCTCCTGAAATACAACTTCGCCTCGTCCTTACCTGGCACAATTTAAATTACTGCTCTATCCCAGTAAAGTAGGACACTCCATACCTCCTAATCCATTAGGCAATTAATTTGGGAACTTAAAACATCGCTGCAGATTTCTGCCGAGCAGTTAACGTAGTTCTACTAGACAGAGAGCACTCGGGGGCAGTTTCTGAAACCTGAGTAGATGATTAAGTGTATTTCTGCTCCTGAGAAGAGATTATGTCTTGTGCTAGTGCCCGAGTCAGAGGATGGAGCATGGCTCTGGAACTTGGCAATGGTCGAGGTACATTGAGATAATGATGTACCTGTCCTCAACAATAACGCTAATCATATCTCACCTCTAGGGTATCGCTTTAAGGTCAGAACAAATCCACTACCATACATTAAGTCCTTGTATTGTTTTAATGAAGGTGCATGGATTCCTGCCGTTACAGATTGCATTTACACCTCAAATATCCCGTGTGTATATGTGCCTCCAAATCCTAATTCTCTTCTCACTCATCAGAAAAACTATGCTGGAATACGGTACACCTCCGAACACCAAACATTATGAGTAAGGATATTGTGACATACAAGACCGCAGGCCCATTTTTAATGAACGTGAAACCTGACCCGAGTTTACACTGAACGGCAGTCGAGGGCCCTAAAATTATAGCCATGCAACACCTTTACACTCTGCTCACTCATAAGGGCGGCAGCAGCAGTCTGTGGGGGCCTCTGAAGCCAGCATCTGTGTCGACGCCAGGGCCTGATGGGAGTTTTTCATAGAGGGAGCCATAGAGATATATTTATGTTTCTCCCCCCCATTAGCAGAGCTTTAAATAATAAAGTAAAATAAATAGCATCCATTAAAATGATCACATTGTGCTAACTCAAATTGTGTTTATTATGCTAATGGTACATGAAATTAAGAAAAAGACCTTGATGCCAATGGATATAATTAATGGACTTTGGGAAAGGCACTGAGACATAATTCATTTCTGAGTAAGTAAGTCTCATTTGCAGTTCCATGGGTCCTCATGCTGCTGATTGCCTGAGTTATTCTTGCAGATGTGCTGCTCACAGCATGTCCCTCCATTAGAAATGAACACCTCATTATATAAACTACCTAATTAAACATAATACAGCTCCGCATTGACTCATTAATGCGTAGCCCTCTTTTCTCTGAAGGAAAGAATGTGAGGCGGAAAAGGGAGAGAGATAAAGCAAATGAGAGATAGAGGAAGAAGAAAAGGCGGTGAACAGTGCAGGCGAGTCCACTCTCGTCCCATCGTACAAAATAGGATCTACATCCTTTCACAAATTTCCACCATTGTTACAAGCACAATAAAAAAACGGATGAAAACACTGGTTATAGGTGTGAACCCTACTGCTGAACACTGCCTTACCCTCCCCTGATAGCTAATTATATTTGGTGAAATACAGTCAGGGCAACATTAAAATGCTCAGACAAAATGTAGGCGACATCACTTTTGGACACACAAACTCATGTCTCAGTTGCTAGAAAAGTGAAAAGGGGCATATCGGGGCTAGGCAAGAAGAAGATCAATGAGCAAAATTGAGGCCGCCCCACTCTGTTGCTCAATCACACCCACAACCTAAAGCAAACACTGGCTGTGTAAGCCTCAATAATTCAACACCAATTAAAAAGACACAAGGATATACAGCCACTATGAGAGCTGCACAGTCATTAATTGTTGACATGCACACACTGTTCCATTCATTGTTTTGCATGTGGTGTGTATAAGGAGTGTGTTAGGATCCATGTGACCGGAGTAAAGATAGTGTTGATGATGGTGATGACACTGAGGTCAGTCTTCAATTCTTCATGAAGCTAGTTTAGCATTGCTTTTAGGGTGGAGCTTGGATTTAGGATTAGATTATGGTTTGTCTGACGGTTCATCAGGGTTGGGATTCATTCAGTCATCACAAAAACAACATCACAAACTTCTGTTGGTGTTTAGAGTGATAAATTATTCTCTCAAGGTCCACTTTTCCAGTCCTTTCATCCACATCTCATGAGCTTCCTCAGCTGATTAGTTTATTCACTCGTCATGGAGATTTATTATATAATCTCCATGACAAGTGAAAAGTTTACTTTACACCTCATCATTAGCATTTGTAAGCTGTATATACATTCTCAATGAAGGGTTTAGAACATACAATAATGTCGTTGAATACTTTGACATACTTTCTGATTATTACTGTAGCCTTTTCACAGTTCACATATTAATCCAAGATAATTTAGCAAATGTATGAACCTGCCATGATGCATCCTGGGTTGCCGAGATCGCTGGCAGACCCCTCGCACTAAAGACAGTGGTGCCGGGAGCCCTGTGGCCCCCCCCCACGGACCTGGGGAGCACTGAGGTCCAGGAGAGGGGCGCTGTAAAGCTCACGGTCGGAGCTGCAACCACCTTCCCGAGCAGAACTTCTTTTGTATCAAGCAACAAAAAAGTTGAAGCATGACGTGTTTGACTAAATCTCTCGACATCGCACATCCTGCGATGAGACCACTGCGCATGCACTATTTTTTCAGTTTCAAAAAGACAACTCTTCACCTATGATTTCAATAAAAGCTGTAACAATATTGAAATATAGGAGCATACACACGTGATAGAAGCTTCATGTTTTTGACTAATGTAATTATAGCTCTCCTTTCATCTTTGATGATATAATCTGCTCCTGCCTCGTTCTCCTCTCTGCCCTTCCTTACACTGTCACACATTTACTAAACTGTGCAAATGACTGCAACCCAAGTCAACAGTGGCTATGTGCTAAGAAAATATCAATACACCAGAGTATTGCAATATTATGTTTTGTGATACTGTATCTACTCTCAAAAACACTATCAATTATAAAAATAGTTTACATCAGGGCTCCAGTTGCACATGTGCGCCTGATGTCCATCTCTGAGGGTTTGTGTGTGTAGATTTATGTTTTCTCCCCAACCTGCTCTCGGTAAGAGGTAACCGCTGCTCCACCACCAGGGACCCCGGTAAGATGTCTAAACCTGAAAACGACCAATGCTATGCAAAGACTGCGGCCAAAGCCTGCCTGGAGACAGAGCTCTTGCTGTCAGAGCATTGACGTTAGAGAATTGAAATGTTAAAAAAGAACAATGTCTCCATAAAACCCGTCCTGTGTTTGACGTGGCCGTCAGATCAGACCCTTCCCTCCCTGTAGTGTTTCAGCGCCAGGTATCGGAAAACCAAAGCAGTGAGGAGTCAGAAATTATAAAAAAATGTAACAGTGCTTATAATATAATATTATATAATATATGATATAATATAATATATATTGGTGGAAGATGTAAAAGTACAAAATAATCGAACATCAAAATGTACTTAAGTACCAAAAATACACATTATGCAGACTGGCCAATTTCAGAGTAATATTTATTATAGCATTAGAGTTATTGATGCATTAATGTGTTAATCACTTAAATGTTGCGGCTAATTTTAGTTACTTTATACATTTCTGTGTATCGTAATCTATAATAATATATCCCTATTTATTAGTGGATTTATATTTTGTACCATTAATCTTTATCTTCAAAGTGAAAATATACAATATATAACATTTATAATGTTATATACAGAATACATTTAGAAAAAAATATAAAATAAGTCATTTAATATGCACAACATAAGTTGTTTTAGTCTAAATGGTATTACTATTCAGTCAAAATATATGTATGGACTTACAAATCACAAACAAGTGGATGTGTGTGTTCATTTGTATTTCATCCACAACTACAAAATGATTGTAGTATTGGCATGAAACAAGCTTCTAATAAGAATTTACCTTCCTAATTATGCTGCAGTTATGTCAAAGCTTTATGGGGCAGTTATGCCTTATGGTGTTTTCCAAACACATAACCCAACAACTCATCCCTGGACTATAAACTCTATATTAAAAGTTCCCGCAGTCACAAAGAGAATTCACAACAATTGCGAATGCAGATAATTAGTCTGTGATTGCTAGAAATTATGCCATTATGAAAACTGCAGCCACCCCCGCTGACAACTTCGCTCCATGATTAACTGTTAATAATGTTGCCTCCCTGCAAAAACACTGCTCCAACTGACTATGTTGCATCCATATAACAGTACAAAGTGACAAAAGCAGCCAGTAAGGCACAGAGAATACATTCACATACGGTATCTGTGCCTTTATCCACCACATACCTTTTGTTATCATTTAGGCGAAGAACAACTGAGGCATCGGAACAAACCAGTGTAACAAAAGTAAGCAAGAGGCGCTCCAATGAAACAACATCTACACCTATTCATTAATTATACCTCAAAAGTTTGAACGGTGTCTCTGAGAAGTTTGTAGCTTGCTCCTTTTTAAAAGTGAGTCCCAACAAAAGAAGAGCATCCAAACATTTGGAGATCAAAACCACACATACATATACGCATGTCACAATCTCATGGTTTCACATCTGGTGCGGAACATTTATAACATGGCTTCTATTTCTCTTTAAGATATATTTGCCTGTTCCTTCAAATGTATGTAGTAAAGATGAAAATGCAACAATAATACCACATACCATATGTATAGGACTTTAGCACTTACCTCATTTGTCAAGAGATGCAGTTTCCACAGCTTGCCAAAGCTCACGGTGAAGGCTGGCTGCCCCTATGAAAATTAACGTTTGTTAATGTTTTTCTTTTTCTTTTTCTGACCTCACAATTGAATAACAATGTAAAGCATTAAAAAAGGTTAGCAGCCCCTACTGCAACAAGTCCTCACACACACAAACCTCAAACTCCATGACCAGAGGTGACAACAGCACCCACCTCAACATGACTCCCAACTAGGCCCATCACACATCAGGTCAACCTTCTGACAGTGTAACAAATAAACCCGGGTCTTAAATGAGAAGACAAGGTCATCAATGCCAACGAGGTTGTCTGACAATGCATCATTTTGTTAGTGACCATAATTCCATAATTTAACACACTAAATATTTGATTATTATTTAAATACAATGTTACATTAAAATTCCCAAATTCTTATCAGGAGAGTGGAGATCTCTACCTGCAGATAGATCCATGACACTTTTATAGTGGTAGGGCATTTTTTAACCTCCTCTGACTACACCCAAAGGGTGGTGTAAGACTGACTGTAGATAGATACTTTATTTATCCCGAGGGAAATTCAGGCATCCAGTAGCTTAAAACATGACATACAACAATTACCCATCTACCCCCCCCCCCCCCCCCCCCCCCCCCCTCCCGCCATTACAAATGTACAAATAAAATAAAAAGTAAAATTAAGTGATAAATGCTAGAAATACAATAAAACTGTTATAAATACAAAGTGAAAGTGAAAGTACAGGCTGTTATAGTTTGAATTGAATCTGAATCTGAATCCCCCAGCCATCACCAAGAGGAGTTGTACAGTCTTATGGCCAGGGGGACAAAAGAGTTCTTGAGCCTGTCTGTGGAGCAGGACAGGGACAGCAGTCTGCCGCTGAACACTGCTCCTCTGCTGGGTGAATGTGCAGTGCAGAGGGTGGTGGGCGTTGTCCAGGATGGATAACAGTTTGTCAAGGGTCCTTCTCTCTGCTACTGTCACCAGGGAGTCCAGCTCTGTGTCCACTACAGAGCCAGCCCTCCTCACCAGTCTGTCCAGCCGCCCAGCGTCCCTCTTCTTGCTGCTTCCTCCCCAACACACCACAGCATAGAAGAGAGCAATGGCCATCACAGACTGGTAGAACATAAACAGGAGTGTTTTGAAGATTTTGAAGGACCCCAGCCTTCTCAGAAAGTACAGGCGACTCTGCCCTTTCTTGTAAAGAGTGTCCATATTTGCAGTCCAGTTCAGCTTGTCGTCCAGCTGCAGTCCCAGATATTTGTAGGTCCTGACCACCTCCACGTTGACCCCCTCGATGGACAACGGTTGCAGGTGTGGCCTGATCCTTTGGAAGTCCACCACCATCTCCTTGGTCTTGGAGGTGTTCAGCTGCAGATGGTTCGACTTGGACCACCTCACAAAGTCCACCACCAGGCTCCTGTACTCCCCCTCTTGTCCATTCCTGACACAGCCAACGATCATAGTGTCATCTGAGTATTTCTGCATGTGGCAGAGCTCAGAGTTGTGCTGGAAGTCAGAGGTGTAGATGGTGAACAAGGGAGAGTACCTGTCCCCTGTGGCGCTCCAGTGCTGCTGACCTTTCAGCCTGACGTACTGTGGTCTCTCTGTGAGGTAGTCTGTGATCCATCTCACCAGATGTGAGTCCACCCTCATCTCTGTTAGCTTATCTCTCAGGAGTAGGGGCTGGATGGTGTTAAAGGCGCTGGAGAAATCAAAGAACATCATTCTCACCGCACTACTCCCCTTGTCCAGATGAGAGTAAGCCTTGTGTAACAGATCGCCTGTATTATGAAGTAAGGGGATACTTTCAGTAGGGAATATAGCCACAGCACTGGGAGTAACACTCATGCCAGGGCTCTGTGAGGGCGTAAGGTAAGTTTATAATATAGAGAATTATAGACAAAGTCAATTCAAGTGCTTTACAAAAGCATTAACATACAAAACAAATGAAACAAAACAAGACAATTCAGAAAAAGAGAGAAAATAAACAACAATAAACATTGTACAGTAGATTTAAAGGACTGAAGAGGTGCAGAAGTAAATAAACAAACATCTTTGAATGACCTCGGGAACAGCATTGGAAAACAGAAAAGTTATAAGCCTCAATTTAAAAGAACTCAGGGTTGGGGCAGACTTCGGGTGTCTGGAAGTTTATTTCAAAACTGCGGAGCATAGAAGCTGAAAGCTGCTTCTGCATGTTTGGTTATGACCCTGAGGACAATGAGCAAGCCTGTCACAGATGATATAAGAGCTCTGGGTGGCTCGTAGCAGAGCAGCACACGGACATGTTGGCCCCAAAATTTGTAGGTCAATAATAATATTTTGAAATCCATTCTTTGATTCACCTGAAACAAGTGCAAAGCTCAGGGAAGTGCTTTGAGCTAACGGCCGTCAGCATGCTAACATGCTCACAATGGACAAATTAAAAGTTAGACCTGACGATGGCACTGGAGCAAAAGTCTTAAATCATTACAATTAATCCTGGGGGACTCAACTAAAAACTGGCGAGGCCCTAAAAAGTAAAAGGTCAAAAGGTCACGCTGCTTGTGTTACTAAAAACATCCTCACCAAAATAAATGTAGTTGGTGCCATCGTGTTTATCAACTGACAATGTTTATGTTTTCTGCCTCACTGGAACATGGCTCGTAGTGCATTTACCAGACTGTTCTAGCTGTTATTAGTATGATGTGCTTTTACCCACTTAGACATTATAGCCACATTAATGATGATTATTCGCCAAAAATCTCCTTTTGTGAAGGCACTAATGGTCAACGCTACAATTCTGTTGTAGTATTGATGGAGCTATTTAATCAAACATATTGTGATATTTTCTCCATATCCCCAAACCATATCAGGACTGAGTGTGAACGTAGGTTTGAGTGTTTGGGGTGATTCAATGAGAAGAGGTTGCAGTCAGACCTGATACAACACGGTCAGACTGATGAGTTTATGTGGCTGTCAATTCTAAATGCTGATTAAGTAACCCGATGCCATCTTTTAAAATCCATCTTTCTTGTGGATGAAAGAAACAGCATATTAAGACTATGTGATGCATTTGTCATTGAAGCAGAATAATGGGTCAGAAGACACTGCAACAACACAATGTATTGGTAAATGGGTGCCTATTTGAACAATCAACATACTGAAGACTCATTTTATTCCCTCACTATACTTTCAACAAGAATATTATACTGTAATGACCATTGAAACATTAGGCATTACTTGTTTTCCTCTTTGTTTTGCTACGGTCTACTATGTGGTCAGATTAATCCTAAAAACAAAGATCATCTACAGAAAGAGAAGCAATAGTGAAATCTTCCAGTAAAGCTGACATGCTGTCCTCTGACATGTCATGCTGTGAAGGGCTGAGCAGCCTTTAGATACAAAGTGCATCTGGAAGTGAGATGACTCATTCTACAGAAGAAAATACAATAAATAAATTAAGATGCAAGTACAGATCATAACATAAAAGCAAAATCTTCTGAATTATGACATGTATACTTGTTGTTTTAATTACAGATGGTGGATTGTAATCTTTTTATGTACCGTATTAATGAGTGTGTTTATGTTTTGAAGGCAGAGCCTCTGGTCATTGCATGCCAGCCTTTTCAATGTAATGCAAGACCTTCCTGAAACTCTGACAGTGCTTGACGTGAGCTGTGTTAATTACAGTAATGGCACGCATTCTCATTAAGTCATTGTTTACGTATCCCGGGGCCTTATGGAGCCTGAGTGGTACTCTGGTCTGCTCCAGAACCGCCGCCTCGCTGGTCTGTGTGGCTCTGGCCTCGTTAACACAGACAGCTGTTCCTCCCAGCCACAGCCATGGCCGACATGACGAGTGGCGCCGGACATGCTGCTGAACACACCCACTGCGGGAGCAACTGTCAGAAATAGAAGTATCCCACAAGGCAGGAAAACGTCAATGAGTAATCAGCGAGAAAGTGCTCCTCGGGTTATGTTTTTCAGGCCCAGCCCCCAACCCCTTGATGAACCAGCCGCTCCCCTTCACAAGGCTGTTTATGAGGCTGTCTCATGACCCTGTCCTATCCCTTTAAATTGGTCAAGTCAAAGGTGCAGTTGGTGTATAATTCCACCAGTAACCTGTGTTGAGAAAAGCATGAGATCAACAGTGATATAGGAATCCAATACAATTCCTCAGACAGGGCACGCAGCCAAAAGGCAAGGGTAGTAGTGATGCAGCACCATCTAAGTACAGGGCTTATATCTATAAAACAAACAAAAATTTAAGTTTGTACTTCAGTGGAAAAAAACAGTAAAAAGCCTTAATTCTTAGTCCTACTTGTAAACTCAACATACAAACTTTTTATCACATTTCTTTTTACTTAAAAATACTCCCGAGGTCTCTGATGTAAGTTACAAAATATCAGTGTCATTATAAATAATATTTTGACTGGAGCAATATGCTGAATTCAAAATAGGTTAGTTTTAGCATGCAAGACAAAAATAAAGCTGGCACTACTTTTCATTCATCTTTATTGTCTGCACGTGTCAAAGTGGTACAAATTCCCCATTTGGTTTGGTGTCATTTTAATTCCATTAAAGCAAACGTCTTTAAGTGACTTGTTTTGTCCGACCAAAACTCGAAAATCGAAAGATATTCAATGTACATAAAGCAATTATGTGATAGCATTAGACAAGTCATTTGATTCCTAAAATACTTTGTTTAATTTTCAATCACCTAATAGTTTCTGTCCTAGTGCATATCTGAGGCAAGCTTATAATAGTTTTTTACTTTGTTTCATTTCTGACTTTTCTGACTGTGTTTGCTCATTTTAGTTTAAGTTTTCAGAAAAGTTTTTTTTAGGGCCAGGTATAATGTCTCAGAAGTATCTACATATACATACAGAATACATGTGTAGGGATGACCATAATGTTTAAATCTTTTGATGAGGTAATCCACTCAGAAATATGATGGTCAACATCAGACCTGAGCTGAAGAACTATGCATGTTAAAGGGCACTTGATCTGCTACAATATTAAACCATGTTGTTATTTATTTATATAATATTACACTGCATGTGAAAAACAATAAGGAATATTTGTGAAGCACTAGCGACTTCTCTTGGAATATCAAGTCCGTTCAGGTGGTGAAATGTCACGAGAGTTTAAGTAAATTCATCCCATCTCCTGTTTTCATTGTGATACATAAAAAACATTGTTTTCAGTATAAGACAATATTCTTCACTGCTACTGCTGTCGTTTGTTCAGTGTTCAGGATAATGACCGTGCTCTGAGGATGGCAGTTTGTCAGAAGACGCCACAAGTGGAGGTTTTTGATTCCTGGTCCTGTTTCCAATCATTTATATTTTCCATACACAAATATTTCGTAAAATAACTTTGATATGGCAAAGTATAAAACTCATGGGATCAATAGGCATGATCATATCATAATCAGCCAATCTACACGCCACAGATTTCCCACAACCTAAAATGGTATCAAATAAGAGTTTGTAGAAATTGATTAATGCTTTCTGAAAATGTATTGCAATATTTAAATGTCCAACTTATCGTGTCAGAGGAAAGATAGCAGCGATGTCTTCAAGAAACAGGGATTCAAATGTCTAATAAGGGACACTGACTTTCCTCTGAATGTGTGAACTATAAAAGCTTTAATTTCCCTATCATCACTAGGATCTAATACCAATCTGTATTCTTTATTCAGGCCGTCTGTGTTGCTGCCAGACAAAGCCTTTGAAAAGCCAATTCCTGGGAATTAAAGAAAAGAGATTAAAATATCATTAGGTGCTACATAATTGAATGTTCAATTTTGAATAAACTTGAATTCAATTCCTTGTCATTAAACTGAATGTGGTCTTCCTTTTTCCAATCACAGTTTTGAGCCAACAGATGAGAGTGAGGTATGAACTTCAAAACCATTAAATCGAGGGGAGTTTGTTTGGCCTTGGTGTGCCAGACTGCTTTGATTCTGGCTCAGAGCAGAGGGATGAGCAGCTGGAGGAGAGATCAAATTGAAACAAAGCTTCAGAAAATTGAAGGAAACATGAGCATAATAATATTTAATAATTAAATTCTCCCAAACAATGGGAACCGAATGAAGTAATCTGCAAAAGTGTGCAACATCATTTGCATAATTGACACAGTCCCCCCGTCTCCCTCCTGTAAATGAATGATGAAGACAATAAAAGATGTTGCTAAAATTGGGAACAATAACAGCAAAATTTCATCAAGGCCCCCATGCTCTGATTAATCTGCGCTTGCAAATCAGTGCAGGGGAAAGAGAGGGAGAAAGAACCGGAGTAAGGGGGGGAGATTGGGGGGAAGGCAGGTGATTAACAACAGCAGGGATTGCCGCCGTGGACAACGTGCCCCGTTTTGCTCAGCTCGAGGGGCAGTATACGAACCCTTCTACACAGCTGCTGCAGGCACTGGCTAGCTGGATCTTCCCCTAAAACCCTGAATGAGTGCAATCATTTGTATTGTCATTAACCCCTCGTGCACTGCCTCCATGCCTCAGCACTTATAAACCCATAATTTCACAACTCGATACTGAAAATGGATCAGACAGAAGCAGAATATTGAGCACAATATAATTTTATGTAATATCCCTAAATGTTTCTAATCTTGGTCAGCTAATTATTTGAGCTTTTTTCATCATTCAATATTCAGAATTGTAATAAATAAAAACACAATACAATGAGACCTATTTTATATTCAGGATTTCTAATTTCTAATTATAAATAAGGTTCTCTTTATAAACATTTTCTATCTCTCTGATCATTTAGATAACAACTTTCATCATCATCTTTTGATGTTTACAAAATACAAAAACTAGTCATCATCTAGATTTATGCTCCTAATAACATTTGCATTTACTAGTCAATTAACGTGATTAAATTCATATTACAAGTCTGATTCAACTTTGGTTGCAAGAGACAGTTATTGCTTGGTGAATTAAATAGCAGCAAAGTAAAATGACGTAACAGAGAAAAGAAGAAAGATGGGGGGGGGGGGGTGGGTCTATGTCATGTTCCATTAAGCTGTAAACAACACAGGACAACAGAATGACACATTACAAGTAATACAACTCATGTAAGACACGTCTGTCTGTCTGCCAGATAAATCCGACATGTCTGTCGTTAGCGTTTTTTCCAAATGATGATAATTTACATGTGCGTCTATGATTATCAGTGATTGTCAGTTGTCCTCTGCAGACTTTAGCACAAGCCCTACTGAAAACATATGATGTTTTTACCACATTCCTCCCTAACGACCTCTCTAATATCACCCCTGTCTCTGTATCCCCTAAAGCAACCTCCATCTTGTAAATTCAGTGCAATTAGTAGCCTTAACATACCCAGAGACACTCATTTGATTTTAACCTCCTCTGTCCAATTAACAAAATGTAGGTTGGAAAATAAATGGCAGACGCCTAAGCAAATTAATTATGTGTCCACCAAGCTGTTAGGCCGTGTGCACAGAGCAGGGGCTGGCAACAAGAGCCGGGCACACACTGCCATATGGCCTGTGTGGGAGCAGACATCATTTGGGGGTGCAGTGGTACACCCCTTACATTCTCACAGATATTTATGTCTCGGTTACAATACAACATGTTGTGAAATGCTGCAGAATTAGTCGAATATTAAAAAGGTTTTTATGATTGTGTATTGTTTATGATTAGTACTTGATTTTGATCCATCTGTGATTCATCAAGCCATTTGTACTTTCTATTGTAAATGTAATTATACTGTGACATTGTTTTAATGACAAACAATTGTTTCTAAATGCTCTAAACAGTTTTGGTTTTCTGGACCACGGGAACTACTCATATGTTAGAGAAAGCATTATTAAAGGGACACACCCCTTAACTGTACACATTAAGTGTAGTTGTGTAATGTATTCTGTGGCTTTGAAGAGAAATTTCAAAAGTTTGAAAAAGATGACCCTGATGATGTCATATTGATATCAACAGGGTTATCTCAGCTCAATTTCAACAAAAAGCCTGCACAAACTGGAGTTGTGGGGTTATAATGGAAGTGAGTATGGAGGGTCTAATGAAAAACACTGTTGATGTGCATTATGGGATATGTAGGATCCAGCTTTTTTGGAGCTTTGCCCATGCGAGAGACTAAAAGTCAGGATATATCTGCCTCTGCTGCTCTATATTTTAATCATTCTTTTTTTAATCTGTATTTTGCGATTCCCTCAACAGGAAGGCATAAACGTATCAAAATATTATGATTTTAAATAGGTGACGTGACTTAACCATCCTCTGCACCACTGTCTACATCAGACTCTTAGAGCCGTTTTCCAACGTTTGGTTAGAGAGCAGGAAGAAGGGCATTATGCTCAGCTCTGTTCTACTGCAGAATATAATCAACATGGCCACCTAGAGGTAACGTAAAATAACACAAACATCTGGTCTCATTTTAAGGGCAACAATAACCCAAATCTGCCTTCATAACAGCATCGTGACATTAGATTATTGGCACAATAATCATAATTAACATAAATTATGATGGTTTTATGCAGACAGACATCTAATCCACAGGGATATGGTAACTGCACACTACATATGTTTGATAACAGCAGCCTACATAATAATCCTATTCAAATTTTCCACCGCAGTTGTTGTGTTCCCAGCACCAGTTTTCATACTACATTACAGCATTTTACATTTATGGTGCAGGATATTCCTACACATGAAACATTCCCACACTACATGGCACATGGAGTTTTGCTAGATACTGTTATGTAAAACATAACTGAGCAAAGGTGAAATCAGTAAATGCAGAGAACAGCCAGTCTATGTGTGATTAAGGCAGTACAAAGAGACAGAGATGAAACAGTAAGAAGTAAATATTATATCACCATTATAGTGACCAAAATGATCATGATTATCAGTATTATCGCGGTATTGTTTGTGCTGAAAATGTTCAAAAAGTACTGACACACACAATCGTTTTTTCATAATTGGAAAATACTAGTTAAATACAGAGTGAAAAGTATTTTGCGTGGATGTAAGGATGTGACATTAAAGATGAGCTTTAAACATTAG
This sequence comes from Cottoperca gobio, assembly GCF_900634415.1. Classification (NCBI taxonomy): domain Eukaryota; kingdom Metazoa; phylum Chordata; class Actinopteri; order Perciformes; family Bovichtidae; genus Cottoperca; species Cottoperca gobio. The sequence goes on along the minus strand of NC_041358.1, from coordinate 4,560,595 downwards.
CTTTACGATTACTGTTTACAATAAGTGAAGCTTCTTTGCTTTAGGAAATTGGCAGATATTTCCTAACTCAAGGAAGCCCATGATGGTACTTGGAATAATGACGGCATTTCATGCCTGAAGCACGTCTGTGTGCTCTGCAAATGTGACACAATAAATAGCCAACTTAAAACTATTTCCAACTCTGTCAACAGTGGTGTGCTTGCACTTAAGCTGCTGAAGGAAGCATAATCTGATGATATGTTTTTAATTGTAGTGTCAGAGTTAATAGTTAACGTTCCAAGCTACTCGGCATGAAATTGTGCTGTTGGTGGGGACGAAGGTGCTCTCTCTGCTACAAAAACAGGGCAAAAGGTGAGGAAGAGGGATGATGTTCCCACCTCCAACCCAAACATTAACATCTACACACCATGACTGTGTGAACCTCTGCATTTATGCAGGCTCATGATGTCATGGAAACTAGATGCCAGGTTTATGCATAACCGCAGAAGTTAATTACACCTGTCTGCCTAGACAAAAAGATCCATTTCCTTTGCATATGCATTTCTGCAACATAGTGCTCACTCTGTTCCTGTAGTGTCCACAGCCTCATGGTTATAGAATGAAAACAACTAGCTTGTCTAGTAATTTGATCCCCTTGCTACTAAAAACTTGTTGAGGAGGTTTACCTTGATTTGAGTTTAGTGAATTAAAAACATTGAATTGGTTAGACTTAGTTTGCAACAGATGGCACAAATCATGTTTATCAATAATATGTTGAATGCATTTACCATTTCTGAACAATGTTTAGTGAGAATGCTACTTTCCACGTGGATCATTTGGAGACTATTATTAATAAACATTACGACAATAAATATTCAGTATTTGATTAATCAAAATGTATGTGACTTAGCACCATGGCATGTGTTATTTTCCAATAATTCACGATGTGCTTGGAGTTTGGATATGTTCTAAAGATATGTCTACAAAACATGTAGGGTAAGTACAATAACTGTTTCATGCATTAATCATCAACGAGCAGTGGGAATAGTCCAATAAAGACACGTTCTGATAATGTTACACTGAAGTTGCAACACGTCGTTACACTACAACTCCATTACAACTGTTACAGCATGTTCCAACACTCACAGCAGTCTGCCCATAACTACAGTATTTTAGGTGCATTTGTACCTTTTACAAGGCGGCTCACATTAGTATGTATAAATTAATAGGTTTTGCATCATTTATAAAAATGAGTATTTTATGTTTCAGAGTAGCCTGTGTTTTTGTTATTCCACCGTTAATGTGACCATGCCCAATGCTTTCTTATTATTATTATTATTATTATTATTATTATTATTATTATTATTATTACTGAAGCAGCAGCTGTGTTCGAGTAAAACATAAATGCTAAAACATTACAATAAATAACTATTTAACTTAAATGGAGTTGACTTTTCTTTTTCTTTTGCATCACCGTTATAAATGGGAAGTAAAATGTGCAGATATATATAAATACATTAAATCTGCATTGTCAAGTTTTGTTAGTCTGATGTACTTTGTCTCCCTCAAGTGGTGTAAAGGATAAAACACACTCACATCATTATTCAGAGTGCAGTGTGGACCTGACCACAAATTACTTTCATATTGTACATACAAGAAAATACCTTTCGTTTATTAGAGTATATATAATGACACGTCAAAGGAGGAAAAGCACAGGTGTAATCAATTACTTTAATGATGCATTCCATTTAGGAGAGTCAGTTTGGGGTCTAAACACAGCTATCATTAATGTAATTAGCTATACCTGTGCATTTATGGCTCGTCTGCAGTTAAAAAATAATGCCTACCAAATACTTTTTAGGTCTCAGAAACCTTTCTGTTAGCAGAGTTTCTTGATATATCTGTATTGGGGTCCACTGTATACACAGCATGCGGGCCTTGGAGTCACAACTGCAAAGTTATGTCTCATAATTATAATTCCCGATCATTACAAAATGATTAGCAGCTAGATCAAATACAGTGGTGATTTGATTAAAATGACTACAATATTGCTAATAACATGAATGATGGCTCTGTTCTATTCAAGTGTCCCAGTAAGCCATGAGTGGGACAGTGAACCAGCATTCACAATAAGCAGCTACATGGAACTACTTCAGCACACGCAGAGACTCCCGCAGTACTCTGTGTGTGCATGGCAGCCATAAGCACAAAGTATATGCATTGTCCCTTTAAGTTCTCAAATGTCTTTATGCTCCCTCCCTACTGACGAAGTATATAGGACATGTGCATTGCAGAGCGCACGTCAGGATGTAATAATGAACCTGAATGAAGTAAAAAAAAAAAAAAGCGAGGAGGACTATGGCCTGTGCTGATTAAAATAATGTTTTTTTTCTCATTTAGTCAGTAATATTGTTAGAATGCCACCCTATCCACAAAAATCAGATTTCACTTTTGTAGAAAAATGTTGCCAGTGCTTACGGAAACCACTGGTTAAAGAAAAAGCTCCTCTATTGCCTTTGTGCAATGCATTATGGTAAAAAGGTTTCCATCAACGGCACACTCAACAATCTAGCATTCTTTAGTATGCTTACAGACTGCTTTGAATATACTTTATTTTAACACTTTGAGTGAACTCAGGATTAGTAGGGTCTATGTCATATAGAGCGAAAACATCTATTCTGAAACACGTCAATATGGACTTTGGTGACCTTTTCAATAGCCCTTTTTCACAGCGGACAGCACAGGTGTTACTAATAACATTAACGATGGCTCCGCTCTATTTAAGTGTCCCGGTAAACCATGACAGTAGGCTTGTTTGAGATTAACAGCGCTTCACCTGGACAGTGGCAAAAAGCTGCAGTCAAGATGGAAAGTTTCCAACAGTCTCCATATAGAAACACTCACATCCCATTAGATACGATTCCGATCTAATTAAATATTACTAATCAATACCAATTCCAATAAAACTCCTATAATCATTGTTTTAATACAGTTATTTTGTATGACAGGTTAGCCTATTAAAATTATATAGGCCTATAGGCTATCTTAGATAGTCATGACCGTGTTTATGGTTCAGGTAGATGAGCTACAATTCTTATGTGAGACACACCATCATATCGTATATGAATCAGTTGCCCAGACATGATTGCTGGCCCTATTCCCTCTAAATAAATATAAATATAAATATAAATATATTTAAAATACACAGCGATAGGAATGCAGAAACACAAAACAATAGTTTACAATGATCTGTCAGATATTTAGACTGGCAGGGCCTCACATCAGATGTTATTTTAAGAATCTCCATATCACTTGTTAGCAAAGGTTTTGATGCCATACTTCAAAATAAATAATAATTTAAATCAAGTAATATTCATATTGTAGACTAGAACTATCACAAATGGTCTGCCGTCTATGAGAACCATTGGTTATATCGTTTCTTATCGTTCAGCATTGAGTTTTCATACCAACGATATGCTGTATATATCATATATACAGTCATATCGGAGATCACATCATAAAACATATGCCCATATAGGGAAAAGTAAAACACAAACACATGTTAGACACATGTAGACCTTTTAACGTATTAAGGAAACTTCACAACAAAGACGAAATATAATATTGAGATTAAATATGACAGAGTCGTTGAGAAAGAGTATACTCCAGAGTACGAGTAATGCTTCATCCACAGTTAGTCATGGTTTACCTGTTTGTCTTTTCTGTACCTGTCTGAAGTTGACGAGTTCTCAGGGTTTATTGATCTTCCTGAATGGATGGAAATTAAAGTAGTGATGTTACTATTTACCATTTTTGAGATGACATTTGACCAGAAACAACAAGTAAACAAAACAGGAACATGTCAGTCAACATTAGCATAACGTTACTGACAAACTGCATGGACTGTGTAAGCTAACGTTAGCCCTGCTCCAGAGCCACACCTGTGCTGAAATATGCTAATTTACCTATTAGCTAGTTAGTAGTGAACATAGGGACCTCTCAAGATCCTTTGGACAATTTGACAAGTTAAATTATACATTTTCCTGGATTCATCCATACTTTCTATTTTTTTTTTTTCCAACACAACATAATTTCTGTCAAATGTTGTATTTGTACCATGTTGTTTATCCTGTACATACGACATCTATTGCACGTCTGTCCGTCCTGGGAGAGGGATCCCTCCTCAGTTGCTCTCCCTGAAGTTTCTTCCATTTTTCCCCCTTTAATTTTGGGGTTTCTTTTAGGAAGTTTTTCCTTGTGCGATGCGAGGGTCTAAGGACAGAGGATGTCGTAACCTGTACAGTCTGTAAAGCACACTGAGACAAATGTATAATTTGTGATATTGGGCTATACAAATACATTTGATTTGATTTGATTTTGATATTGTTATGCTCCGCGGCCGCCTCTTTAGTTTTCTAAGTGATACACTATGTCACAACCTGGATGATATTTATATATTTGTGTTTGTTAGTCTGACGAGGACTTACTTGTAGCCGTAGCGTCGTGAATGTGCCGGCAGGGCAACAGCGCGTCAGCGCCCACTACTGGGTCTGCGAATTGCATTTTGTAGTCACGTGCTTATTCACGTACATGCAAAGTCATTTGTTCAAAATATTGATATAGGCCTACCTCATTTATATTTTTTTTATAGATTTACATAATATATAGATTTTCTTTTCAAATGATTGTATTCTTCTTCTTATACTATATTTAGTCTTTGGACACATTGGCTGCTTTATCTATACATTTTATTATATTTGAGGACAAAACAGTATTCCAAAGTCCTGAATATTGTCTTTGGGTTAATAAGGGTCAATTACAATTTATTTTAATGTGAATCACAATCCTTTGCTTAAAGCCATTTGTATTATGGTTTACAATATCAATAGTATATAATAATATAAAATAAAGTCATATGTAGGATTTAATGCTTTTTGGGATTGCGTTTCTTTATTGTGGAATCAATATAACAATACAAACACATTAGGTTGCACTTAGTGGAAAACAAAAAACTGAGGTAGAGAGTGAAAAACAACATCATGATTTGAAAAACGAGAAGCTGAGTCAAAACATTTATTAATTGCATTGGTTTTATTAAAAACGTATTTCTTTACAGAAACATTTTCATCATTTGTTATTTATTTTATAATGGAGGTTTTCTAAAGAGAAATGGAAGCCAAATATGAACACAACGCAGGAGATACAATTCAACGCAGTGTCTGTCTCAACACATTATAGTATATATATATATGAAGTCTTCAGACATTAAATGCCATTAAATCTTCGTCCAGTTTTTCAAGATGGCCTCTGCTGCGTCGAGAGTACTATCTTGCTGTTAAGAAAGACAGTTGTGAAAAATGTTATGACAATATTGTTTTTCACCAGAGAAAAGTTGATGTGCTGTGTTTTTAGTTTGTAACAGACACTTTTGTATTTACCTTAATGAAGCAAAGGCGAATATATTTCTCAAACTGCTTCTTGGACTCATCTCCAACAAACGCTGTGACTGGAATGGCTGCCAGTTTCTATATAAATTATTATTATTAAGAACAGCAATACAAACAATGGCTGAAATGTGAGTGCAACTATAACTGTATATTGTAGGCAGAGACATCAAATTAACTCAATTAATTTACCTTTTCTTTAATCATCCACTTCACAAACTTGTAGTCGTAGGCTTCGTCATCTAGCATGTGTGACAGGTCCTGATCTGCAATGAACACAGAGTCGAGATGAAGAGACGGCTCCACTGCTGATTCACTACCAAGTCCATAAAACACCAGGATTTATGAAATTTCAAATTGTATCAAAATGATTATCTTCTCTTTTTTTATTAGCATAAGACAATCTGAGTTTTCCCTTTTTTTTAATTAAGTTATTAATTAAGAGCTATTTCATTTCGTATTGCTATATTTCTGAGGTCAGTAGTAAAACTTGAGTTTCATGAATGTCAATCATTGAGTTAGGATTAAAAATTATTTTATATTATTTTTGATTATAATTGTAAGTAGCTATGTGTTATTGCACATATTAAAAACACAAATTCTTTAACTCCAAAATTAGTGCAAATAGGTTTTTAGGTGTGAAAAAATGTTTTTTGTTTTGGTTCAAGGCTAAATCCTTTCTACAAAACTGCAAACTGCAAACTTGTTGCATAAACGGATCTATTGCGCTTTACATATCTGGTAACTCTTCCACCATAATGACAACTTTGAGAATCAATTTCTTAATTAAATTTTTTTCCCCTTTGTCTTCACTATTTCTGCGAAGCACATAACATCAACATGAAAATCAAAACTTGATTACAGTTACAATGAGCTGCAAAGCTGTATTTGTCCACACTACTTGCAAGCAGCAACAAAGCAAATGTGCTAGTGATTTCAGTTGAAATGTTCAGTAACTCACTGAGAGATGAGACGTCCACAACCATGAAGTATCCTCCCTCCGGGATCACAGGAGTCATTCCAGCCTCTTGCAGGATGGCAGCCATGCGGTCCCTCTTGCCCTCGAGTTCTTCTGCCAGTGAGGAGAAGTAGCACTCTGGCTGACCCATCAGCTCAAAGTTCCGCTGCATACCTTGTGCCACAGCCTCCTGAAAAAGAGAAACAGACAGCCAGAGGTTTCAGACTAAAAACACAGTTAAATGATCATTTAGTGATTTATGCCAGAGCTGTGCAAACTTGCCTGTAAAGGTGTCGGGCAGGTGTACATGGTGTTCTGCATGACGGTCTGAAGATGCTTTATCAAGTGCTCAGGTCCGATAGACCAACCAAGCTAGGACACAAGAATTTCAAAGCAACTTGATGTTGAAGAACTGATTGCAGATTTTCAGAAATAGTGCTCTGAATCCTCAGACTTCTTACTTTCCATCCGGTAACGCTGAATGTTTTCCCCGCACTGCCGATAGTGATTGTTCTATCCCACATTCCAGGCAACGTGGCTGTAGAGAAATAAAACTAGATCAAACCTTCAGGAAATTTAAATTGTGACAAAGGTCAGAATGATATTTCATCGTTTAAGGCCAGTAATATACACCAAAGCAAATTCCTTGTATGTGAACCTACTTAGCAATAAATCAAATTCTGTTTCTGATTCTGTAAAAACATTTTTTCAATAGTCAATATTAGGAACATCATTTCATGCCAAAAAAGATTTTTAAGAAGGACTGTGCTGGTGTGTTCAAAGTTAATAGTTTAAAAGCTCATCTGTGTAGGGTGAGGAAGTGTTGGGCCACAATCAAACTTCATATAGCCTGTTGGATCAGAGAACTAGCTCACAGAGGTAAAGGTTCATGCACGTGTGTAGTATGTGAATGGAAGAGGCTATTACTGTTTACAGTCAATCATGAGCTTGATGGTAGATGATGGTACTGCCATTTCTTCTGTGGTCAGTTAGGGAGCTTAGTATCGTCTGTTTGATTCTGTAGACCAATTGATTTTGTATTTTCTAGTTAGTGTGAGCTTTTTATTTATTATTCAGCCCTGCAAGTTGTTGCCGAGTGACTTTCTGCTGTGACTGGACCCTAAAGCAAGAGTGGCTGCATGTTTCCATGTAGCTGTGTGTAAAAAATTCTAAATAAGATGGATGACGGTGATTAACTCTTGTATACTTTTTTTTGTGAAATGGGTATGTGGAGCGTACCAATTTTGATATGTTGGTGTCCTCTGTAGATGAGCCACTCATAAACCTCATCACTGAAGCACAGAGTGTCATGTTTAATACAGAGGTCAGCGATCATCTGCAGCTCATCTCTGGCGAAAATCTGCAGGAAGAGGACAGGAACGACTGAAAGCACTTGTTTCTTCTGTCATGTCAAGTCAGCAAGCGTTTACATCTCTCAGACATAACGAGAGATCCCTGGGATGTACACTCACCTTCCCAATAGGATTGTTGGGGGTGTTGATGATGATGGCTTTTGTCTTAGAGTTGAATTTACTGGAAAGTTCATCTGGGTCAAGAAACCAGTCGGCACTTGTGATTGTCTTCTTTCCAGACTTCTATTGCAGAAAACATTTAGTGTCATGGCTTTGAGTAAAGTAAATACTGTATACATGGAACATGTCAGACAAACATCAGCAGCTTTAACTTTAACTTACAAGGCGAAACGGTATCAGCACAGGCTTGGCCCCCGCCATCCGCACCATCGGTACATAGCAATCGAAGAAAGGTTCTATTATGATGACCTGGAGAAAGAAACATTACACATATATATATATACTGTAAATACTGGGAGCATGTTTATGAATGGAAATATGACTGTTTATGAATATAAACCCCTCTGTGGGAGAGATAAATGTCCTAACCTCGTCTCCCTCCTCCACCAGTCCTTGCATGGTGCTGAATAAGGAACCATAACCTCCGACTGTGACCAGGATTTCTTTGAAGGGGTCAATCTGGCGCTTACAGACCTTCCCATAAACCTGAGACAGGGCCTTCACCAAAGATGGATGACCCTTACAATCAACAGAAGACAAATTATAAAAACGACATACAATACCGAATAGGTCAGTGAATATTGCATTATAATGTTAATTCTAATTTGATAACATCTCAACACTGCAGCTTTAATAGGTGACGGAGAGTTTCAGCTGGTAGTTGTGAAACAAACATGTAGGGCTGTACCGAATAGTTCAAAGCTTCATTCATAACGTTTACGTTCAAATTCTAAATCAACATTTGAATGTCAGATAAAGATGAGGCTGCACTAATATTATTAGTATTATACTATTTGTAGAATAAGATTCCAGTGCTGGCTGCGTGGGATTGTTTCAGACTTGTGTGATCCAAACATTTCCAATAAGTCCAGAGCGATGTAATCGTTTCTAATATTCACATGTTTTTATCAAACCAAATGTTCTGCTTCAATTCATATTTGTTGGCCTTTAGTCCTTCAAAAACAACATTTTCACTGCGGTCAAAAAAGGTTTCACACAAAGGGAGGCATGCACCTGTATTAACGGGGCGGTCTAGCAGCAATCTAACATGATAGTTGAATTGCTGTTGGTTCATAGCGCACGGTGCCGCTGTTTTGTACGAATGGCACAATGCCCAAAATCTGACAACATGTGTAAAACAGAAAGTATTAAATTCGGTCTCCAGTCTCTTAGCAACACTTTTCCTCTTCAAATGGATTCAATAGAAAAGCTAAATAACCAGGTTCCAAAAACAGTTAGTTTCTCGTAGTGGAGCATGAGTGTTTACAGTTAGTTTATCAGTCTTACAAAGCCTCTGGTGTACTGGTTCATCCTGTCCACTGATGCAGCCTCCGCTAGGGCCTCCTTGACATAAGAAGGTGGAGGGATGTCTGGAAAGCCTTGGCCCAAGTTAACAATGGAGGGGTCCGCTGCCACTGAAGTAAACGCCACCCTGAATTGACAAAAAAATAAGTACTGGTTAGACTACGGATCAAAAAATGTTTCTGGTCAAAAGGGGACATTTCTAGTAAAAACCCCAAAAATATATTTTAAACTAAACTGAAGTCTACTTATCCATAGTCAGTTTATTTACCTACAGTAGATGGAGAAGCAGACAGGAGTACCAGCACAGAAGCTAAGTACTGTGGCAGCAGCTAAATCTATTTTAGCCGACTAAAATATCCAACATTAGTGTACGCTATATTTAGAATATTTCCACCACTTTTCCTTGCCATCAGACAGCACTTTCTGACGTAGAACTGAAGTCGTTATCTATTCTCTCTTCAAAGCCACCAGACTCCTTTGACAAAACAGCAATTTTACTTCACATATCACAGGAGTTTCTGGTCTACCGCTGCCTCGATCAGTTAGTTAGTTTGTGTTACTGTGGGACTTTGATCATTCCGAACGAACCCTTAAAACACCAAAGTCACACAATAACACAAACTAACTAACCCAGGGGTCGGGAACCTTTTTGGCTGGGAGAGCCATAAAAGCCAAATATTTTTTTATGTATTTCCTTGAGAGCCATATATTTAATACATTTGAATGCAACTTTATGTGTGTATTTTTTAAGAATAACACGTCTCCGAGTACTAATAGAGGTATCAGTGTTGCATTGAACAGGAGCTCTTTTATTAAATAAACTAAACGCTTACGTTATTTATCTCATTTATGTGCACGTTTCAGTGTTTACTGAACGGGGGTCAAACTCAAGGCAATTATATCCGGCCCGCGAGAAAATATCATATGTCCGTTTTGGTAATTAAATCAGGGTTATGGTTAGGGTCCAAACACTGACAAACAGAATTCTGCTGATCAACTGAGCGCATTTGCCGACTTTGCAGCTCAGAAATTTAAATTGAACTGCTCAGCAATCCGTTTGCAGTTGACTTAAATATGTTCCATATCTTTTTGAACTTTATCCAATATGTGTATCCTGTTCAATAAATGTGGACCGTGTTTGGCCCTCGACGTAGTCCCAGTTTTTAATCTTGGCCCTCTCTGTGATTGAGTTTGACCCCCCCGGTCTACTGCTTGCTCTGTGCAGTTTCTCCTCTGCTCGGTTTCGCGAAGGGCGGGGCTCCGCCCCTTACGCACACGCGTGTGAGCACATCTTAACCTACAGCCAGAGACAGGGCGGAGGAAAGGAGAGGGGAGAACTAAAAACAAATCCGCTGCTAAATGTTTTTACTTTAAAATGACACAATATAATTATTTATTACTTGTTAATCATGTTAAAAAATGTCAGCTCAGAATTGTCTGCGAGCCATAATGCGTTATCGAAAGAGCCATATATGGCTCGCGACCCCTGAACTAAATCAAATCAAATTCAAATCAAATTTATTTGTATAGCCCAATATCACAAATTATACATTTGTCTCAGTGTGCTTTACAGACTGTACAGGTTACGACATCCTCTGTCCTTAGACCCTCGCATCGCACAAGGAAAAACTTCCTAAAAGAAACCCCAAAATTAAAGGGGGAAAAATGGAAGAAACCTCAGGGAGAGCAACTGATTGAGGCAGCGGTAGACCAGAAACCTCTGTGTTCTGAAAGGTAATATTAATGTTTTTGTCAAAAGGAGTCTGGTGGCTTTGAAGAGTGCATACTGTAGATAGCGGCTTCAGTTCCCCGTCAGAGAGGGCTGTCTGTTGGCAAGGAAAAGTGGTGAAAATATTCATACTATAGCCGTAACTGATATTATTATTTTAGACGGGCCTTTTTTAAGTGGGCTAAAATAAGTTGTGCTGCTGCCCCCCGTTCACAGCAGTACATTGCTTAGCTTCAGTGTCTGTTTCTCCAGACAGGTGGCGTGTCGACAGTCACCTACAGTAGGTAATAGTATAGTTAAAACAATCCAAACTATCCCTTTAATACACTAGAATGGAAGAGACAGTGTAAACGATAGAGTGGTAATACAAACACATCAATCATTTTGTAAATGGCATGAATCAAATAAAAAATGAAATAGCTTAAAGAATATAGGGCTACTGTACTTAAATCTGGCATGTAATAACAGTATGGTTTCAAATGGGGACCCGATGAGAGGTCTCTCCTGCTGAGCCATACAAAGAGTTTGATTCTTGCACTTACCAGACATTCTTGTCCAGTCCCTCGATTCTTTTGGAGTGTGTGTGCCGTGATGTCATTATATGCTGCAACATAAAACCAAGATACATTCATTAACGTCTTATTTAGTGGCCATTTACATTTTGCAATTCCAAATACTTACTTGCTTGTCCAACACGCTGTGTGGGAGGACTAAAACAAATCAGCAACCACTGTACATGATCATACCAGGACTTTGGTCAGTGGTTTTGTAACTGTTGTGGCCATGTCTGGGCATAATTTGAATTCATTATCCAGCCACTCTCCAACAACACTATGCCCTCACTGCGCTGATGTTCATTAACTGAGCTTTTAAAGTCAGAGCAGTTGAACTCATATACATTCCCACCTCTCCTCCCAAGCACCTAAAACGTTTTAACACTTTATAATTTATGTTAAATCCTACCAATTAGTTTATCACCAACCACAACTAAATACAAAGAGTTTTAATGTGGACTTACCTGTGAAGTACAAAACCGTCTCCTGCAGTTTATGTTCGCTGAATGAGCTGCAAACTTGGAGAAATTCAGGACTTGTCGTGCTATGCTCATGCTGCACAAAAGAGATAAAGAATACAATGCAAATTACTTTTCCTCCTCTTGCTCTCCTGTAACGTGTCTCCATCTGTCCTTACATTAGTTTCCTGTCAGCAGCTGTATCGATTGTATAAATGGGAATTTCATATTTTAACTTCATGGTCTTGCATGCTTAGTGTATGAACCGGTACGGCGCCTCATGTCTTCTGGCACGAGTCTGTTAGTTGGATGGTTTATAGATATTATTTACATTATTTTATTCATTTACTTTATTGTATTCAAGTTGTCGATTTTGATTCTATTTTATTGTTACTATATTAAATCACTAACTTTATTGTATTTAAGTTTTTTAATATTGTTCTAATTTATTGTTATTTTATTTATTGCTTACTTTATTGTATTTATGTTGTTAAATTGTATTCTATTGTATTGATCAGACCTGGGCATTGTACGGCCCGCGGGCCACATCCGGCCCTGTCCGGCCCGCGTGAGGACAATCATAAATTATAACATATATGAAAAAGTATATATATATTTTTAAACAGCACCCTTTTCGAAATAAAAGCAACACCATTGTATTGCGTGCATGGTGTAAATAACTTTCTAACTGTGTTGCTATTATTTTGAAAAGGGTGCTGTTTTTCTGTATTTACAGCTACAAGTGATGCTGGCCGGCTAGCCCTCAAAATGTCCGCTCACGCCAATATAAGAAAGATTGATACAGAATGCCGCATTTTCAAGAAGACATGGACTGCTAAGTATTTATTTACAGAAGTCAGAGGTAAAGCCGTGTGCTTAGTTTGTGGTGCGCAGGTCGCTGTGTTCAAGGATTACAATTTGAGTTGCCGTTCAAGAACTTGTCTGATGAAGAGCGGGAAAAGGAGTCGGGTGCTTTGCTAGCTAAACTGCAAAACCAACAAGGACTTTTTACAAAACATTGCACATCCAGAGATGCAGCTGTCAAGACAACTTATGTCTTATCCCACAAAATCGCTAGAAAAAGTTTATCAAGGAGTGTTTGGTGGATTCTGCAGAACTCATATGCCCGGAGAAAAAGGAGGCATTTGAGAATGTGCCCCTGATGCACAGTAACGAGGAGGATTGAGAAATCTGGAGCTTCAGCTGCAGAACAGAGCGGTCAACTTTTTCCCCCTTGGTTTTGGATGAGAGCTGCGATGTACGTGAGTGACACTGCCCAGCTACTCATCTTCCTATGTGGGATAACTAAGGACTTCAAAATGACGGAGGAGCTGGCAGCCATGCAGCCAATGAAAGGGACAACAACAGGGAGTGATTTGTTCACGGAGGTAAATGCATGTGTGTACGAGTTGGGACTGAAATGGGACGAGCTGGCAGGCGTGACAACGGATGGTTGTCCAAATCTGACGGGGAACAAAGTTGGACTTTTGTAGAGAATGCAGGATAAAGTGACAGAAATGAACCCTGAACAGAAATGGGTATTTTTGCATTGTATTATACATCAGGAAGTGTTGTGTAAGTCAGTTCTAAACATTAACCATGTTGTTGATGTAACTAAAATAGTTAACTTCATCAGGGCAAGAGTATTACAATCACAGACAGTTTGTTGCACTTTTGGAGGAAAATGAGACTGAATATCGTGACGTAGGCTACCACGCCGCCGTCAGGTGGCTCAGTGTGGGACCTGAGAGAAGAGAGTCAAGACTTCTGTGTGAAGAAAGGAAAAGACGTCCCACAGCTTTCAGATGCAGACTGGACTTTGGTTTTGCTGTAGATGTAAGATTCTGGTCCTCTTTGGATCTACCTAAATATGTGAACAGACATTCTCTGTGATGAAGATCAACAAATCCAGATACAGATCCTCTATCACTGATGATCACCTGTCAGCTGTCCTGCACATATCCACCTCAGACATTCAACCAGATTTCAGTGCACTTGTTCAAGCCCAAGACAGACTGGATGTTTCTCACTGAACAAGTAAAGTGAACTGAAAAACATCAAAAGCACTTATTGCTTTTTGTATAAAGTTGATTACTTGCTTATCTTTACATACTGTAAAACACCTTTTCAGTATTGGTTTGTGAAGAATACTGATGTAATGATTGTTTGTACTGTTTATTACTTCTCTAGGAGTATTTTCCTATTTCCTATTTATTGGAAGAGAATATCTTTATTATTTTGATTACCAGTCGCAGCTAATCAAAATATATAATGTATTGCTTTTTACAATGGGAGAAAAATTAATATTGAGCAGAATTAAGTTCAGTGTATTGTTGATTCGGCCCTCCACCCCTGGTATTGATGTTATTAATTGCTTACTTTATTGTATTGAAGTTGTATGATTTTATTGTTTTATTATTTTGTTGATCACTTACTTTGTTGTATTCAAGTTATTAATCTAGTTTTTTATTTCATGCTGTTTTACTACTATTAACTGTTATTAGCTGTTATAGCGTTTGAATCTATTTTATTACTTGTTCATCATTTTTTTTGTCTCACTTGCATCTGTCTCAAATTGTTTTTGTATTTTCTGTTTTTCAGCTCGTCAGTCATCTGTGAAGCACTTTGAACTGCACAAAACTGTATGAAAGGTGCTACACAAATAAAGTTTGATATTGATTTAGGAGTTATGCTCAAAATCAGGGATCAAAAAGAGATCACTTTTAGTACAAATAACCAATGGCTTTTTCCCACTATTTCAATTGTATTAATCCTGCAAAACTAACACAGCAGATGGCGCCAGTGTGCTTTACATAATGTCAGCAGTGTCGTGACACTTCAGCCAGATATTAGGGAGCCCTTGGCAACTACACATGCACACAAAGAGATGGATATTTCAATTTAATATTCTGGAGCTGAACTAAATCACAACAAAACAAAAGGAGTTTGGATCTAAAAGGAAGACAGACAATATTAACAATAATACATTTAAATACTATGAAAACTAAGATAATAATTACTAATCAAGTGTAAATATGGTCAAATGTTTTATCCTGTCCAAGACTCTTTTTATTGCACATATCTTTCATCCACCCAACAAAATAATAATCCAACTAAAGGAACGGTGTGTCAATTTAATCTGGTGAACAACCAGGGAAGTCACTAAAAGGGAATTAATGATCAAAAGTAAAGAATATGGTGGTTTTAGCAATATAGATCATAGCAGATAATAAAGTGGAATCACCAGAAATGCTCTCTGGGTTACTTTCAATGTGGCCATATATTAAGTCATTTTATAAAGATGTTATTACACAACACAAATATTTAAAAATAGACTAGGGTCAAAATTACAAATAATACAATGAAATATTAATTATAAAAAACAACAATGTCCAATGCCTTTTTGTAATAACGATGAGACACAGCACACCTTCTAAAGGACACAGCTCAGGAAGTCAGGGAGACATAGAAAGGGCTCAGTGTACATGTTGACCTATGTTGTTAATCTGTCATGTATTGTATTATGGTAGATAATCTGCCATCTAAACATAAAGAACTGATACACATAAATATAGGTGCTGCTTGTTTGGAAATGACGTAAACAAGATGTGCTGTGATACAGCAGACTGTAATCGACACATTAATCAAACCAGTACTTACTGACCTCTGGAGAAGAGGTCTGCACAAGTCTCAGTTCCTTGCATAGAGCATACTGGATTTATGAACTGACTGCACTTTAAACAAGATCATTAAACAAGATCATCGCTTTGGCACTGGTTGCACTTTAAGTGATCCAGTCATTGTATTGTTTTTGTTGTGAAATTCAATACAGATCTTTTAACACGCAACTATTGCCTACTGACAGATTGACACTTTCAGGGAAGGTTTTCACCCCGTTATTTACCCTCAGCATGTGTTCGTTCCTCCCGTGAACCACAGGAAACATACATGTCGTTAGTAAACCAGGTGCTCTCGTTACCTACAGCCGAATAACTGTACACACCGCCTGTCAGATTGACTTTAGCTAAGGATAGCATTTACTAGCTAGCTTTAGCTAACAGTGGTTACATTGCAAAACTAGCGGAATGTTGTGTTAGCTTTCTCTTGCAAAGATTCACGGTTATGACCGCAACTGCCTTTAGTCCTTAGTTAAGAAACACGTACCATGTAACGTTACGGATAGATGTTAAGGCACCACCAGATCAGCAACCACAACTTACTTGTCGTTGCACGTTTCTGCCCAAACAAACAGCTCCAGTGAAGCAGCAGTGAGGAGGAGAAAGTGGTGCTGCCTTTACACCTACGAACATTGGCAATGTAGCAGGTAACATGTCAGCCACGGACAATGGACATGAACTGACAACTCAAATGTGGCTTCAAATTTGTTTTAATAGAGCGGGGTTGCAATAGGTGCTTCTTAGATTATTTCCTGGTATTTTTGTGTGAATATGCTCTCCAATATTTGTTTAACATTTAATTTTAATAATCCAGGCCTATCTGACATAAATTGTATGCTGTCACTGCATTAGAATATGCGTCATTTTCTGACAAATTCAACAAGGACCAATTAAATAAAAAAATCATTCTAGAAATGAGAACATGTTTCCTCTCATTGCGTAACCAAAGCTCGGCCACATAACGGGTCTTTGTCATGGACTTTCTACGTGGGGACCGTGAAGGCAGCATTATCCCGAGCTAAATGGACGATGTACCATGTGATGTATTCTGTGAAGTGTTGTACACTCCTTCGAGAAAGCTCTGGTTTTACAAATCATGAATTAGATAAGTATTTTTTGATTAAAAATGTAGCTTCGTTGTTGTTTTTGTTGATATATTTATCGAGCCATTTTCCCGTCATATTCTGGTAATTACTATAGTTCCACTGCTCCAGTTTTAAATTCAAGCCCAGCCAAACACTGCCACCCCCTGCCCATCTAACGAATCAGACATACGTGCATTGTTTTTAGTTATGATAATGTACAAACAATCAGTCATATCATTTCAATAATAAAGAAAGTAAACAATAGCAAAAAATAATACAAAAGAATGCATTGTTGACATGACTGTTCCAAGGCAGACCATGATGAAGTAAGTGTGCAGAGTTTCTTTTTTATTCTGCTATCAAGATATGTTCTGCAACTAAAATGACAGCATGTTAAACAGAATTGTAACTCAATTCTTGATTTGTTTAAAATGGTTTGGGTCTGTATGCCACCTGGCCTCAGCCTGCAGTATTTCTGGTGAAAGTTTCTAGATTTCTCTGGGAATCCATTCCCCAGTATATAAACCTAAGGTCACTAATAACATCCTAATGCGTATGTTGCAACTGCCACTTTTACACAAGTAAGCATGTTACTAAAACAGTAGTATACAATTTCCTGCAACTTGGGAACGATGTAAAAATTTGACACAGACAATAGAAGTGGGTTTTTTTTCATTCAAGACATGTTTAATCATAGTGTTACTTTACTTTTCAATGCTGTTGTCATGATGGCAAACCTTTTGATTATGGTTTGAGTATATATGCACTTGTTTTTTGTTTTTTTCAGAGAATGGGGATATAGGCTGAGTATATAGACTATTTCATAAGGTTTAGAATGATAAAACCTTTTTATGGATCACCCAATTTAATGCACGAGTCATGAGTGTGTTATCTTTCATTGAAGTATTCTGCTACCACATGTCATTTAAGAGCCCCTATCCTGCCTAGAGCAAACATTAGGGACTGTATGAAAATGATTAGGGAGGGAGAGTGGGTCAGAAAAGAGCCAGGGTAGTCATTTATTTTTTGGCTGAAAGTAAGGTACACTTATAAGTAAAGTTTGATATTGACTTAGGAATTATGCTAACGAATGTTGGTTGATGCATTAGGTACATTTCAACAAATAAACATGATATTAATTCTTAGTTAGTGAAACTGGCAATGTAATACTGACTGCAAAAAAAGTAGAGGGAATAGGTGAATCTATGAAGGAAATTGATCAAACGCAAAAACATAAACATAAAATAATTAATTATTTCAACTATTTGCCTTTTTTTTTTTGAAGACCTCCATAGACCTGCATTGTTTCCCCCTTTAATTGTGGGATTTCTTTTAGGAAGTTTTTTCTTGTGCGGTGTGAGGTTCTCAGGACAGAGGGCGTCGTATGCTATACAGTCTGTAAAGCACACTGAGACAAATGTGTAATTTATGATATTGGGCTATACAAATACAGTTGATTTGATTTGAATGACCTATGAGAAAATGACCCTGCTTCTCACTTGATTAATTACTTTAGTAAACATTTTCCTAATGAGTTAATGGTCTCAATTGCTAGTTTTAAGTCTTCTGCAAAACAGCATGATATCCATTTTGTAAAATACGGTCCCATTTAAAGTAAAATAGACGATAAAGCAGGGTATGCTTTAGGGCATGGCTACCTTGTGATTGACTAGTTGCTACCATGGCCTACAGTCTTGTCCAAATATGGTCACTTGTGGCTCCAAACACCAAGATGGCAACGGTAGTCCATAGTCCAGTGGTGACATCATAGTGACCACGTCAACTTCTTATATACAGCCGATGCTCCGTATTAGGGTTTTAAATGTTATTATTTATGATATTAAGATGTTAAGATGACGATTAAACAGGTTGTACCAGTTTAACACAGTTATATTATTATGGATGTGTTGTGGGGAAGGTTTTACAGCTTTTTCTATGTCCAGAGGAGGGATTAAAGAAAACATAACTAAATAACCATGGGGAGGTGAAACAATGAGGTTCAGTTACCCTCACCATTCAATAATTTTGTATAGCTCCATACATATATAATAGGTTATTAATTTGCTATCTTCTGAGTTTAAAAAGGATGCCAGACCTCATCGTACTTGACAGTAACCTGCAATCAATAGAGGCATTTCAAAAAATGTTTTCCTAGTGTCCATGTTTTTTCAGTGTTGAAAGGGACAACATTATGTCAGTGCAAAAACAAAGGTTACTAATTTCAAGTATAAAAAATGTCCCAAAAAAAAGAAGCTCATTGATAAATAAGTGCTAGACAAACAATTCTATTCTACAGAACCACAAACAACATCCTCCAAACTGATCATAAAGTTGAATCAACACCTCTATGAAACAATTTATTTAGGTAGGATTATTGCAGGACTGTTGTATTAAACTGCATTAGTTTTAGCCTGCTGAATATATCTTTCCAGCGTCCGCCATCCAAGTTCTACTAGTTACAAGAGATCCTGTGATGGAATTGGAGGATGGTGATGGCTTGGTGGTACGGCTTCCAAACAGAACACCAGATGATTGTGAGTTCAATACCAGTCACCATTGTACTCCTGAGCAAGGCACTTAACCTAGGGAGACTGTCCCTGTAGTTAGTTCACTGTAAGTCACTCTGGATAAGAGCTTCTGCTAAATGACCTGGAATGGAAATGAATGGAGTTGTGGAGATGGAAAGTAAAAGATAATTACCCTATGATGGCAATCAGTCATTTCACATTATTAATATGATACATTGGACCTGCACTACCCTTCTGTGTAGCAGCAGCAAAAGGGAATCTTCAAATAGGTCATTATAGTCTAATAGTGCCAAACAGTACAAACAGTAAAAGCAAAGTGCTCAAAACAGCCTCAGCACTGGTGCAGAGGGGACAACAGGGCAAAGTAGAGCGTGAAGAAGACAGTCATTCTCTTACACAATTATTTAGAGATGAAACAGCCTTATATACAGTACAATATGGCGTCATTGGGGGAAGAACTAATAGTATTTACTTAAGTGCTGTACTTAAGTACCATTGATGTATATGTACTACATGCACTTTACTTGAGTCGTTCCATTTTTAGCTATGCTTACTGTATTTTATTTTATTATATTTTACTCTTCTACGTTTTTTTTCACAACTATATTGTAGTTACTTCCCAGATTTAGATTTGTCATTAAAAGACCATATGATAATTTCATACAAGACAATACATTGCTAAAGGTTAAACTCTGTGTGTGTGTGTGTGTGTGTGTGTGTGTGTGTGTGTGTGTGTGTGTGTGTGTGTGTGTGTGTGTGTGGTAATGTAATATCATTGTTTGAAAGAGTTCGTATGAACACTTATATGCATTTCATATATGAAAAGCTTTTTTTAGATACTTTAATTAGGCTACATTTCGCTGACTTCTGTACTGTTACATAGGTAGGATTTGTAGGACTTTTACTTACTTGTACATTGTTGTTTTGGTAGGCTACTTTTAGTTAAATACAGGATGTTAGTAGGTAGCACTGTATGGCATAAATACACTTTTATCAACTTGAACTAAAAGGTACTTTCATTCACCAGGTTGAAAATATATTTAGAAGGCATAAAGGATAATGGTATTGTTGTTGTTGTTTCTGTGGGTATTATTAGCAGAGAATTGCTCCAGTTTTGGCCTCCCCCCCATCAGCACAGCTGTCTCATAAACAACATTCATCACAAACAGTAAAGTGTGTGCTTGGGCTTCTTCAGAAGTGCACGCCCCTGTGGCTGACAGTACATGCCTGCATGGTCTGGCCGAGGATCCAGGAAGGTCGGCGGAAAGAAAAGAAGGGAGACCGCGTACATCATGATCCGAAACCTCAACGCATGAAAGCCGATCCTTCACATCCTCAACTCCAGCTCTCATCTAAAGGAAGGTAAATCACTTACACTATTGCGATGTAGCCATAATAGAGAGCATATTGGTCCGATGTATAGATAATCTGCGGTCGCGGAGCGCCTCATCAATTAGTTTACACTGCGATCAGCCTACCGTTAGTTTACCTGGTAGCCTGTACACAAACAGACATTGTGACAACGCATTAGTTTGCGACCACGAGCCTTAAAGCCGCGTTCAAAGCGTTCGACTCTCTCCCCTGAATTTATCCTCAACATTGTAACGGAGAAGATTCTAACCGGATGATTCATTGATGGTTTGTGCTGCTGATCTCAGGATGAATCACCACTCTTCTGACTGTATTTGCACTTTTTCAGTAGCTTCCGTTTCATGATTAAAGTCTAACTTATAAAAGTATGCCTCATTATTAACACCCAAGATATTTTTTTCTGCAATGCGGCTAGTTTTCCCCCCCATATCCTTAACGAGACAGGACTTTTTGTAAGCCTGGGGCTGGGTGTGTTCCAAACATGTCTGTTTTTGGATATCTGGGATTCAGACAAATTTCCTGTCAGGAAGGGACAAGGATATGGCCTGGTCAGCTCAACTCAATGGCTGACTCATCCAGTGGAAAGACAGCATTTCTCCTGAGTACCTAATGTAAAATACAGGCAGATTCACATACTGACCCAAAAGCATATTTCTTTTATTTTATTTTCCATGAATCCACCCTGTTATTAACTCATTTAAAGGACCATAAAGTCAACTTTTCCTCCAACCTCCCACTCTTAGCCATTTAAATAGATTTGATTGTATTAGCCAAGGTTTTAAGAACTCAGACTTTGGAATGTTTACCTTAACCTTAAAGGGGCATTCCACCAATTTGACATATGTGGTTCAGTTTACTTGTCACAAGCAGCACTGTGGTTTATGTTCCCAGGGCTATATCTTTCTGGGTTTGACACTTTTTAAGAGAAAGCCTGGATTACAAACTGGAGATTTGGGGAGGCATAGAGAATCTGATGACAGACGCTATAGAGTTGCATTATCGGAGATGTAGTGTTTTTGCAGTGTTACTACAAGTCAGAATATCTTTACCTCTGCTGCTTCAATTTTGACCCTTCTTTTGATAATCGGTGTCTTGTGAGTTTCCGTCTGTATGGAGTTGCAATGTTAAATGGCTGGAGTACTCCTTTAAATACAATGAAGGAATTTGTTTGTGGAGCTCACAACATTAAACAACTATTAGTATCACTTCCCCGCATCTCTGGATAATGGTGAAAAAAGTGGTAGGAGGAGTATTCAGACCCTTTACATAAACATAAATTGGATACAAGTAACATTCCTGCTCTGAATTCCTGAATTCTGCATCAAAATGTACTTAAAGTATCAAAAGTAAAACTATGAATATATGCTGAAAAGCTCGGTTCAGAGTGCTAGAATACAGTATATTATATTGCCGGAAGCTTTGACACATAAACCAGAGGCTTCCAATCCCTAGGCTGCAGACTGGTACTGAGCCTCAGAACATTTGGTGAAAAGCCGTTAGGAAATCTAAGGTTCTGCAAAAAAAGCTGAATCATATTATTATAACTTTGTAGACTATTGTAGGCTATTTTCTGCAGTAATTACCTCTCAGTCTGTGCTGTAATTTACCCTTATCACTTCGTCACTCCCCTAAAACATATACTTTTTTTTAAAAACAAAAGTAGGTCATCAGATAATCAGTCTACCACCACCTTTCAACATCCAGCAGAGGTTGAGAAATTGTCAATAGAAAAACAGTCCACAGTTCAACAAAGGTTGTTATTATTATTATTATTATTATTATTATTATTATTATTATTATTATTATTATTATTATTATTAGTGTCAAAGCTTAATCTTCAAAGGAATGTGTAACTATAGTTGTCTAATACATTTAATGCATTCAAAAGCCCAACTGTACAATGTTGTGGAGCATGAAGCTCATACAAAATAGAAATACTTAATTAAAGTTCAAGTTCCTCAAAAGTGTACTTGAGTACAGTACTGTACTTGACAATGTAGTTGGCTACTTCCTGTCACTGTAGAACACACCGTCTAGGGACTAAAAGTAGTTCCAATGACAACTGTTCACAGCCAGGTCTGTGTATTATCCAGAGTAACTAGATCATTGTTTCTGGATGCAGATGTTACTGTTGGATATTTTAAATTGAATAAACATTTTTCAATGCTCGAAAAACAAAATTCCATTGAGATGGATATCTCAAACCTTGGCACATCAGCACGGCTACATACATCTAGAGCTGAGTGAGAACAATGGTTCTTGTAATTTGGCTGAACTGAGTCTTAAAGTCAACCATCAGTAGACAGTTTAGTATTAACAACATCCTCTCAATGGCTACTCTCCATCCTTCCTGTTGTCATGACACTGAGATGGAAAAATCAATAAATTATTTTGTGTGAAAAACTTAATTGAAGTATCAAATGTATAATCTCTCTAAAAGCCCCAAGGCGTATAGCAACCTATTCAATGTTACCTTACAGCTAAATTATAAATAATGAACTAAAGTTTGAGGGTATTCAGCTTTTGACAGCACCTGTCTCTTTAGCACCATGAAGCTACAAATAATAAAACACTATACATTATGGTCTGGCTGCTCGTAGCTTATTCATTATACCTTCTTACACTTAGACACATACGGGACACGCTTGTATTTGGATGGTATTTCTTGTGGCGCTCATTAAAAAACTATTTTTATAATCGGTATCACTACACCTGCCCATTGTGATAGAATCATGCTAAATATAATTCAAACTGAGATATTTTACTACTCAAATCACCAGTGCTTATACTTAATTTTCATCGACAGAGCCTTTTTCAAGTTTGAATGAAACTGCAGCCAATCTACTGCCAGACACATATTGGGAAATGGACACTTGCAGCTGTAGTAAGCACTTTACAGAAGGTGACCACAGTGTGCCCATGAAGCCGCATCAGGGATACACCACTCTTTTACATGATGCATCTGTTAACAAAGACAGGTTCTTAATAGTCTTTAAAAAGATTAATAGCTTGAAGACCATGCTGTGTGTAAAGGGCTGAGATCTGGTGTAAATTTGATCAAATTTTGGCATTGTGGTAATTTAAGAAACCTGTTGGCCTCTATGACGTAAAACTCCAAACACAAACTATACAAAATTAGTCATTTATTTAGTCTTCTGTGGGCACTGACTTTTAAATAATTACAATTGTAAAGTGCATTTGTATAATGTTGGAGCACCACTAGAGTTGGACTCTTCAGTTTAACTAAACATTGTGTAGTGACTAGTCTCTATTATCCACTGAGCCAAAAAGGACAAGGTGTGACACTTCAAGGCTTGTAGCAGCTCTGGGAAAGAGGGACTATCTGTTTTTCAGGCGCGGTTAAACAAAACTCTGTCTATAGCTACGCTAGCTGCTAATGAGGCTCGAAAAATTCTCAAGTATGTTTACCATGTTCTCCTTATTATTTAAGCATGTTCTCATGCTAACATTAGCTAATTATCACTAAACACAAAGTACAGCTGAGGCTGATGGGAATATCATTAGTTTTGGTATATGGTCATCTTTCGTCATAACAATTGCTAGGTAAATAGCCTACTAGAAATACAGCATTCACATTACAAAGTTATCTACCAGAAATGGATGCAGCTCCTTGCTGGGTGACATTGTGTTGCAGCAAAAGTTCAGGGCCCCTTGCTAAGCCACCTGGGCTACGGACCGGCTCCGTTCAAATGAATGAAAGGGTTGTATTTCAGGCAGGGCTTCTGTCGGTCTCTGTGACATCACCCATAGGTTTCTGAAGAGCCATTGTGAAGCTCAATCGGGGTTGCTTCGGCAGTTGACATCTTGGCAGTGCGGACTCTGCCTAACTCCTGGCTAATCCAAAATCCAAAAATGGGGATTGTCGGTGGAAATTAGATATATTAAAATTCACCTCCTGTACAGTTGTCATGAATAGGGAATTAGCTATAGAGACCCCAATGCTTTTTGTACCAGGCAGTAAACATGTTTAGAATCGAAGTTTGCCGCTTGGCTTAGGAGTCAACATGCTGCTCTGTGAGGCGCAGCTGTAGTTTGAGCTGAATGCTAATAGCATGCTAACATGCTAAGAAGGTGTAAACAGCTCTGGCTGATTGGAATTTATCTGGGCATAAACCAAAGTGGAAAAATTGAGGATTCAACAAAGTCATTACAATTTATCTTGAGGGGGACATGAATGATGGCTAAACATTTATACTTTGTGAATTGTTATAAACCGGAATATCCTTTATACTGTGAATTAAATATGGTCATTGTTTCACCTGTCTATGCCCAAACGATTTTTCCAATTGTATGAAAATGAAAGTCATATGGGATAATGTTCCACTCTTTTGTTAACAGGCATCATGATTCCTGTGATGGAATTCCGACAGTTCTCTGAACAGCAGCCAGCATTCAGGGTCCTGAAGCCATGGTGGGATGTGTTCACAGACTACCTGTCGGTAGTAATGCTCATGATTGGTGTGTTTGGATGCACTCTTCAGGTCAGTAACAATGGCTCAACATGATGTCTCTACCTTCATGTGTTGCGTAAGGTTTTGTAATGGCTCGTGCAGCTTGTGCTTACACTTTTCAACTGTAACCATCGCTATGAAAGTGAGGGATAAATGTAGCTAATGTAACATGATTTTAAGCGGCAACATGTTTATGAGATAAAAGGAGTTGTCCTACTATTTCTTCAATACATCAGAAGTTATTTTATTTACTTATAGGCTCTATGATAGACCATTACTGCTCTGCCTCTTGCATTGGCACCAGCTCAAAAGCACTAATTCCCTGCTTTTACAACCTGGCCTGTGTGCAGCAAAGGAAGCATTCAGCTCAACAGGAGTTTACCAGTGGAAACATTTACCCACCCAGCCCCTTTTAGTAAACATAAGATTCCAAAAATCTTGTGGCCTGGCGCTTAACTGCTCTCTCTGGGTGTAATAGGACTGTTTGTTTGGCTCCTGCAATACTTTATAGAGTAAATCCTGGAAATTATACCAAAATATTTTTAGAAAAACTGTTTATAGGATATTTATCAGAGTAGGAGCAGCTATTGTTTCCCACACTCGCTATAACAGTGTTTGGACATGATCTAATAGTTAGTCAATTGAGTAGATAATTATTTATGTAGCCAAGTTTACTTTACAAGTCAGAACTTTATCAACATGCCATTTTGTGTAATTACTTCATTGCCTCACACACTATTCCCTGCATTCAGAGTGAGAGGGAGAAAAACAGAAAGAGACAGAGTTTGTAAAATTCTGCAGATCAGCTCTTCAGAGACCCCAGCAGACCTGACTTTGCATTTCAGTCTGTGATGTGCTGCAGCACAGCTGCATTGCCCTTACCAAAGTAATAATGTGCTTTTGTATTCACTCTTCACAAATGTAGTTTGTTTGCATTGACATAGTTTTAGATCATCTGACACAATAAAGTGCTGAGTTTAGTATCAGTGCCCTAAATGTCTCCCCTTAAGCCCTTCCACCATTGAATTAAAGTGCCCGTTTCCTGTTATTACATAGCAAAGTGAAGCAGCTGTTTTTCATTATTTACAGTAAACACTAAAGGCAGTTGTTGCCATGACTGATGCCATCTTTTGGCAAATATTTAGTATGTCAGAACACTGTTTATCTGCACCTGGTTACTGTAAATCCTTGTATACATGCAACAAGGTTGTGTTACTTAATTTACCATTAACACAGTTACAGAGCCATTCGTTGGAAAGAGTCGGTGCATTATTGCAACATGTGTGATGTAATCGAGAAAGAGGTGCTAGGGACCGACTTCCGGGAACAACAATGTAAACAAACATTAGCGGCTTGTATGATGCTGGTAGTCTTGTGTTCGGAAAAGCCGATCATAAGCTCTAAACTCTTCTGTTTCACAGTTCCACTTGCAGCACCAACAAAATCTTTATCTTTCCCAACAATTGTCTTTCGCTTCGCCACGTTTACAGTTAAAGATTGCTATTGGTAAAACTCACGGCATGAGGGAACACGTCGTGGAAGGCAAAAACAAATCAAACATGCTACTCTTTCTGTCAGGATGTCATGAGGCGTCCTGCACACGGCGTTGGTTGTCATCTACTATGACACACTACACGGGACAAAGCAATCAATTGGCGCTGCCTGGAGCCTGTTATTGTTCCCGATCCGAGGGCTATAGTCGGGCTGATATTATGTATTCTGAACCAGGCATAAGCCGGCCTTCAGTTCGCCCTGCAATTAAAATATGGAAGGGGCTGGGTTGGCGTGGGCATTGGTCAGATGATGTCCTTTAAGGTTGTCTAATCTTTTTTTTTTCCTACATTTTGTTTTAGGTAATGCAAGATAAAATCATATGCCTTCCTCAGAGAGTACCGCGGACTTCGGAGAACACAAGTGAAGTGGAAGTGAAGTCACTGTTACACCTGCAATCCAATATTTCAGCCGTACCAAGAGAAATGACAGGCCTGAAAACCGATCTGGATCTTCAACAGTACAGTTTTATCAATCAGATGTGTTACGAGAAGGCTCTGCATTGGTACGCCAAGTACTTTCCTTATTTGGTTCTTATACACACCCTCATTTTCATGGTGTGTAGCAACTTCTGGTTCAAATTCCCCGGCTCGAGCTCTAAGATAGAGCATTTTATCTCCATGCTTGGCAAGTGCTTTGACTCTCCCTGGACCACACGAGCTTTGTCAGAGGTGTCCGGAGAAAATACGGAAGAAAAGGACCATAAAAAGAGCGCAACTTCTAGGTCCAACATTGCCGTGTCTCCTGGAGAAGGAAGTTTGGAGAAGACACAGTCCCTCCGGTCGATCCCAGAAAAGTTTGTAGTTGACAAGCCATCAGCAAGTGCTCTTGATAAAAAAGAGGGTGAACAAGCTAAAGCACTTTTTGAAAAGGTGAAGAAGTTCCGTTTGCACGTTGAGGAAGGAGACATCCTTTATCTTATGTACGTTCGGCAGACAGTGTTCAAGGTGTTCAAATTCCTCCTGATCATTGCCTATAATAGTTCTCTAGTGAATAAAGTGCGGAATAGTGTGCGTTGTGAAGTTGAGATCCAGGACATGACAGGCTACAACGACTTTGAATGTAATCACACAATGGCTCATCTGTTTTCTAAGCTTTCTTACTGTTACCTGTGTTTAGTGGCTGTCTATGGATTAACAAGCCTATACACCTCTTACTGGCTGTTTTACCGCTCACTGAAAGAATACTCCTTTGAGTATGTGCGACAGGAAACAGGCATCAATGACATCCCAGACGTCAAGAACGACTTTGCTTTCATGCTACACATGATTGATCAATATGACCCACTGTATTCTAAAAGATTTGCAGTTTTTCTATCCGAGGTCAGTGAGAACAAACTTAAACAGCTCAACCTCAACCATGAGTGGACCACAGAGAAATTGCGACAGAAACTGCAGACTAACGGCAACAACAGACTGGAACTTCAGCTGTTCATGCTCCCGGGGTTACCTGACACTGTCTTTGAGTTGACAGAGCTGCAGTCACTCAAGCTAGAGATCATCAACAATGTCACCATCCTTGCCTCAATCGCTCAGCTGGAAGACCTTCAGGAGCTGTCTCTTTACCAATGCTCTTTAAAGTTGCACACAGCAGCTACCTCCTTCCTCAAAGAGAACCTGAAAGTGCTCCGTGTGAAATTTGATGATAACAGAGAACTTCCAAACTGGATGTATGGCCTGCGCAACTTAGAGGAGCTCTATCTCACAGGATCTCTAAGTCCTGATGCATCCAAAAACATAGTGCTTGAGTCACTGCGGGACATGAAGTGTTTGAAAACTCTCTCCCTTAAAAGTAATTTGACCAAGATACCCCAGTCTATAGTGGATGTTTCCAGCCATCTGCTGCGGCTATACTTTCACAATGATGGCACTAAGTTAGTAATGCTCAACAACCTGAAAAAGATGACCAACCTGATCGAGCTGGAGCTAGTGCGTTGTGATCTGGAACGCATCCCGCATGCAATCTTCAGCCTAACGAATCTGCAAGAGCTTGACCTGAAAGAGAATAACCTTCGATCAATAGAGGAGATAATCAGCTTCCAACATCTTCGAAAACTCACTTCCCTCAAACTTTGGTACAATGGTATCATGTATATCCCAGAGCATATCAAAAAGCTTGGCAGTCTAGAGCGCCTTTACTTCAGCCACAACAAGATCGAGGTATTGCCTTCGCACCTGTTCTTGTGCAACAAGCTGCGCTACCTGGACCTGTCCAACAATGACATCCGATTCATCCCTCCAGAAATTGGAGTCCTTCAGAGTCTACAGTATTTCTCTGTCACCTGTAACAAAATCGAAAGTCTTCCAGATGAGATCTTCTTTTGCAAAAAGCTCAAAACACTAAAGCTTGGGAAAAACTCACTGTCCACACTCTCGCCAAAAGTTTCCTACCTAGCTCTACTGACATATTTGGACCTCAAATACAACCACTTTGAGATTCTGCCACAGGAGCTTGGTTGCTGTCATGCTTTGAAGCGCAGTGGCCTTATAGTGGAAGAGACACTGTTTGAAACTCTGCCTTCTGATGTCAGGGACCAAATGAAGGCTGAGTGAGATGCCTTATAGTAGCCACAGTGCCTGCTGTTTGTTCTGTCTACCAAATCAGAGCATTTGTTTTGTATGAACTCATTACCATACTCAAGTATTACACTACTGTTAAGAAAGTTATTTTTCCAGTTTCCTTGACAGACGGACAAAGTGCTTATTCATATTGTCACACAGAGTGTGGCTGCAACATGGTTTGCTTGATCTATTGTTATTCACTTTTGACATATTATCCAGCCACAAATCCTTCTTAAAGGAATAGTTCATGCTAAGAGTCAGATGAGAAGATTGACATCAATCTCACGTTTGCCACTATCTTAGCACTGCCTGGCTCTGTCCAAACTTGAAAAATGACACCTACCAGCACTGCTGAAGCTAACTAATTAACATGGTATAGCTATTTGTACAAAAACCTTAATGTAAAAATAGCAAGTTGTGATTTTCTGGGAAGCTACATGCTGGACTATTTTTGGACTGGTGCAATTCTTGGAGTCTCTTGATTAGTGAGCTAAAGAGGTGCTGATAGGCAGATTTGTCATTCATTGGACAGAACCATGCTAGCTACTTCACCCTGCTTCCAGTCTGTATGCTAAGCTAACTGTCTCCTGGCATACAGACACAAGTGATATGGATCCTCTCATCTAATTCTTGGTAAGAAAGCGAATAAGCCTTTTTCCCAAACTATTTTTAATGCACATTTCCTGTCAGTGCTACATGAAATAATTTAATTCCTGAATGTAAATCTAAACTGAAGACCTCACCTAAATTAGGGTAGTAGCCTTATGTATGCTGTATTGTATGTTTTATGTTGCCTTTATAAAGTATTTTATATTCCTCAAGAGACTATTAGTTCACATGGACCGCAGCAGAGAAAATGCAAAAAACAAAGGATATATCTTATATAAGTACATATAATACCTTGGCTAAACAATTATGTATCATAAAAAGATGGCAATTTTAAGTGCATTAAACTTAAAGGAATTTGTCATACCAGTGTTTTTCTTTGGCTCTTGAAATGTGCACAGGAAGTATGCAGCATTTTACAAAAATGTATTTTCATAAACAGTATTTTTATGTTGTTGACCAATAAAAATTGATTTATTTGTAAATGTCATTTCCTAGGTTGGAATTTGTTAGTCTTAAAAGAACAAAAATCCACAATTTTTTTTAAGGGATGTTGACTAACATTACCAGTTAGTTAATCACATGAGTGATGCAGTATGGTGAAAGCAAAGTGCCGAATTCACTAACATTTGAAAGAAAAAATAACAAATCTATAATGTTACATATTTGAGAGGGGTCACTTTCAAAAGTGCAATAGAAATTATGCTAACTACAGCATTTAGGAACATACTGTATGTTAATATACAAATATTAACTGAATTTACAAGGGAAGTTGTGTTATGTTAAATGTATTATAGTTTACAAGGGCTAGGCACATCGGTCAATACTACTGTAAATGTAACAGTTAGCCAAATGCCTAATTTTCAACTGCTGTCCCTTAGAATGGAATGTAGGCCCTCATTATGTGTACAGGTACCAAGAACAGAAAAAAGCCAGTTGTATGCATCTATGACTATATAAAGTGACAACGCTATTGGGGAAAACAGCAGAAACACTTAATTGGGTCATATACCATTGAGACATTGTACAAAGACGAATGAGACTCACATAAAATCCTCCTAAATATAGCCTAAAATCAAAAAATATATAACAAATATGGATGCATTTATTTTAGTAAAAATCGTCATGTTTGTTTTTCTTTAAATAAAAAAAACAGCTGTGATGTAACTGAAATTACACCCTTTGCACTTTTACGACGGTCCCTAACTTCAGTGGGTCATCTCTTCTCCTACTGTCAATCCGTGCTAGGGTTACTGAACGCGATATGCTGTACACCATATTATCTTCTGATATGAACAACAACTACACCAGCGCAACATCAGAAGAGATGTATCCTGCACATTACAACAGCACTGTTGACAATTGATGGCCACACTGAAACGTATTGAGGAGAAACCTCGGCGAGCGTGTGAATAACATCAAGCCGGGTACACTTCCAGCAGTGCTGCCGTGCCGGCTGTGTCGCCAGTCAGAGGCAGAGAGAGGACCCGACCATCTGAAGCCGAGTGGGGGTAGTCGGCTAAGCTGCTTACAGCCCGGCAATCAGGCCCACGGTTGAACTGATGCGAAGAATGGACGGCCTCATCATCGCAGCGAAACATGGCATATAAACAGAGGCGTCGTTCGGTACTGCTGCCATCGAAATAACTGCACCAGACCTCCTGAAGGTTCGTATCTCTGTGTTTGAGTGCTGGTCCTAATTTCGGTTATTCAAGGTCTTTAATGTAATCGCTATGCTACTCTGTTTCGATAGTGTTGGCAGGGTTGGCTCGTAAAATGAACCAGCAGGGAGTTTAGTGCGCTATTGTGATATGAACGCGTCGTGATTTTCTCTAACGGAGCCCAGATAGCAGTGCTGCGTTTAAAGGCTTCACGGACATCCACCTCTCGGTTTGTTACCATGGAAGCGTCTCGCTGCTGTAGCCGGTCTCAGCCTGCTCGACAGCCTCGTTGAAAATAGTGACCTTCATGTTTTCAACACACAATATAATTTAGTGGTGGCACGGATATTATTTTGTATTCTTTAATGCATTTTTTACTAACCTAAACGGAAAACACTATCCAGTATGTACAGTCAACATATCAAGGTTCATATAGCCAGTATGATGAATCATGTAGCCTATGTGTGGTGTTGCACATGGCATGCACTGTCTCTACAGACCATGTGTGTGGTGTGCCCCAGTTCAAGGGCAGTGTCCTCGCTAATCAATCCATAACAATCTGACAAGGCTGTTCTCTCTGAGCCTCTTCTAAATGTGGCCTTGCCTAAAATTGGAGGACACAACCAGTCCTCAGCGAAACATGAGTCTATGAGTGTTCACTGTCCAAAACATCTACTGAGCACTAGTCACATTGTCAACTAGTAAAGCCGGGGGAAACCATTTCTAGCAGGTGTGATAAGTAACCAGAAATATAGAAACAATGCAATAAATGGAATAGAGTAAAATCTTACCAAAAATGTAGAAAATAAATATTAGAAACACATTAGAGTTTGAAGTGATCCACAACCAAGGTACAATCATCAACTTCAAAAATCATCAGCACTTCAAACATGTGATTGTCTCAAAAGGCAAGAATTACTTACAAGACTGTTGTATTGTATCGTATTGTATTTTAGGGCCGTGTGTATTTCTCTTTCTGGTTCATTTTTCCTGGTCACTCAGTGCATTTCACATTAACAGGATCAATAAGCAAGCTATGTAAACAGGATTATGACCAGACATAAACTAAATATATATTTTACAAATAAATAAAAGTGAAACTCTGTAAACTCAAGTGTTGTGGAATTTTCTGGTGGTAAACATATAATTTTAGGACTGCCACAACAGTTTTACCCTCTGTGAGGGCAGCAGTGCCTGTACAACTTCATCATTAATAAGCTCGGGTAAAAGCTTTGTCCTGCAATAACACATGAATTTATGTTCTGCAAAAATAACTTTTACACCCTGCTGGTCACAGCTAAAAAACTTTAGTTGAAAACAGTATTGCTAAGATAAAGCGAGCATACTTAGCGAGCATTAGCTTGAATCAGAGGATGAATTATGCATACATTTGGAAATTCAATCTTACTCAAAAAGAATTTTTTACTGCAGAAAGGCAGCCTACAGCTTTGTGTAAAAGCAATGTGGCATCAACATACACAAACCTTCTTTTCCGGGGTCCATTATACACACTAGGGAAGGATTATGAGGAAAGAAGTCAATGCAATAAGTGAAATTACAAAAAAACAATTGCAAAAAAACTACTGGGATAACACTTTATTTGAAAAGGGACAAAGTACATTATTCAACATTCAAACAAATGTAATAGTACCCGAGTGAGCCTAAGGGCTAGTTTTATCCTAGAATATTAAGCATAATACAATACTGTATACTTTTTGTAATGAGAGAAATCAAGCATGATGTTAATTCCTATTCTCTGTAGCAGGAATGTTCACCCTCACAGAAGTAGCCTCCCTGAATGACATCCAGCCAACGTACCGGATACTGAAACCATGGTGGGATGTCTTCATGGATTATCTTGGTATCGTCATGTTGATGTTGGCCATATTTTCTGGAACGATGCAGTTGACAAAGGACCAAGTCGTTTGTCTTCCCATTCTGGAACAAACTCCAGAGGGATCTGGGGGCTTCATAGAACCCCAACCACCAGAGATAGCTGATAGTTTATGGAACAAAGAAAGCGCCATTGGAGAGCAAGCCGCTCCGTTAATGGCTAAAAGGCCTCCTGATAGCATCGCCCCTACAGTTCCCTTCCCACAGTCTGGTACATTTGGACAGCCTCAGCCTACAGGTGTCAGGACCAAGCTGGATTTTCAGCAGTATGTTTTCGTCAATCAGATGTGCTACCATGTTGCCCTTCCTTGGTATTCCAAATATTTCCCATACCTCGCTCTAATCCACACTATTGTATTAATGGTCAGTAGCAATTTCTGGTTCAAGTACCCAAAGACAAGTTCCAAAATAGAACATTTTGTTTCCATACTGGGAAAGTGTTTCGAATCGCCCTGGACTACCAAAGCACTGTCCGAGACTGCCTGCGAGGACTCGGAGGAGAACAAGCAGAGACTGGCCGGTGCCTCCTCCCTCCTGAAGCATCTGTCCACAAGCAGCGAGGAGGGCAGTCCAAACCAGTCCGCCCCAATGCTGACCAAATCTGGGGTCACGTTTTCTGCTGAAAAGCTTGTAAGTGAAGTTCCCGCCATGACCATACTGGACAAGAAGGATGGCGAGCAAGCTAAAGCCCTGTTCGAAAAGGTCAGGAAATTCCGTGCCCACGTGGAAGACAGTGACTTGATCTACAGGCTGTATGCCATTCAGACAGTCATCAAAACAATCAAGTTCATTTTGATCCTGTGCTACACGATGACTTTTGTTGCTTCTATAGATTTTGACCATGTGTGTGAGCCTGAAATAAAGCATTTGACAGGATACACAAAGTTCCATTGTACACACAACATGGCGTTCATGTTAAAGAAACTCCTTGTTAGTTATATTGCTCTCATATGCGCTTATGGCATAATCTGTTTATACACACTGTTCTGGCTTTTCCGACGACCACTGAAGGAGTATTCTTTTGAAAAAGTCAGAGAAGAGAGCAGCTTCAGTGACATTCCAGATGTTAAGAATGACTTTGCGTTCCTCCTCCACATGGTCGATCAGTACGACCAGCTGTATTCTAAGCGTTTTGGTGTTTTTCTCTCTGAGGTGAGTGAGAACAAACTTCGGGAGATCAGCCTGAACCACGAGTGGACCTTTGAGAAGTTGCGGCAGCATGTGACACGCAATCCTCAAGAAAAGTTGGAACTCCATCTGTTTATGCTCTCCGGAGTGCCAGATGCTGCGTTTGATCTCACCGATTTGGAAATCCTTAAACTGGAATTAATCCCAGAGGCAAAGATAACAGCTAAGATCTCACAAATGATAAACCTCCAGGAACTGCACTTCTATCACTGTCCTGCCAAAGTTGAACAGACTGCATTCACTTTCCTTCGTGATCACCTCCGGTGCCTTCATGTCAAATTCACAGATGTCGCTGAGATCCCTAGTTGGGTATATTTGTTGAAAAGTTTAAGGGAACTGTACTTGGTTGGTAACCTGAACTCTGAAAACAACAAAATGATCGGACTCGAGTCTCTGCGAGACCTCAGGCACTTAAAGATTCTACATCTCAAAAGCAACCTCACAAAGATCCCGACAAACATAACGGATCTGTCTCCGCATCTGATCAAGTTGGTCGTTCACAATGACGGTACAAAGCTCTTAGTTCTCAATAGTTTAAAGAAAATGATGAATCTCGCCGAACTGGAGCTTCTTAACTGTGAGCTGGAGCGAATACCCCACGCTATTTTCAGTTTGAACAACCTTCAGGAACTGGATCTAAAATCCAACAACATTCGTACCATCGAGGAGATCATCAGCTTTCAGCACCTCAAGAGACTGACGTGCCTCAAACTTTGGCACAATAAGATCATCACCATTCCGTTGTCAATTAGCCATGTCAAAAACCTTGAGTCCCTCTATCTCTCACACAACAAGCTCGAGGCTCTACCCTCATCCTTATTCACCCTTCTCAAGTTGAGGTACCTCGATGTTAGCCACAACTCTATAGTGGTGATACCGCCGGAGGTTGGCTTTCTGCAGAACCTCCAACATTTTGCGATTACTGGCAACAAAGTTGAGGTGGTTCCCAAGCAACTGTTCAAGTGCAACAAACTGAGGACCTTGTGTCTCGGCCACAACTGCATCTCCTCCATTCCAGAGAAAATATGCCAACTCTCTCAGCTGACACACCTGGAACTGAAGGGGAACTGTCTGGATCGTCTCCCAGCTCAGCTCGGTCAGTGCGGCCTCCTGCGCAGAAGCTGCCTGATTGTGGAGGATCATCTCTTTGACTTGCTCCCCATGGAGGTCAAAGAGAGCATCAATCAGGAATCTACTGTTTCTTTTCCAAATGGCTGCAAGTGTCTAAGTGATGGACGGTAGTCACACCCCATGTGGTAGTAAATGTCTGGCATTTTATCGTAGGTGTATCAAGGTCATTTTTAAAATCCTGCCTTTAGAAACAGTAGTTCAGGTTTTGGTACGCTTCATGATGTTTTAGCAACTTTTAAAAGGAACATACCACAGCACATACAAGGTCGGTACCACTGTAGACATTTTAGATGAACTCTAGAAATGATCATGGCTTGTGTGGCGTCTATATACCTTTTAATTTTCTTTCAGTTAATGTAAATGCATCGTAGCAGATAAAACACTCACACTTTTACCTTTTTGTATGCAAAAATATCTAAAGTAGATATATGGAAATGTGTATGATTTAAAATAATCCCCCTTTTTATTTTATTATCCTCATATTACCAAGATACACTT
Organism: Cottoperca gobio; assembly: GCF_900634415.1. NCBI lineage: Eukaryota > Metazoa > Chordata > Actinopteri > Perciformes > Bovichtidae > Cottoperca > Cottoperca gobio. Next base: position 4,524,414 of record NC_041358.1, on the reverse strand, counting down.
GACTGACCTCATCTTGAAAGGGAAGTTCACTCAAAATACAAAAAGAAAATCTCACTTACCTGTTATCAGGTAGTTTTGAAATTTCTGCTTCCACTCAAATAAAATGGATGCAAACAGAATAGAATAGAATTTGGTCCATGGTGCTCAAACAATAAAATGTTATGTTTGAAAAGACAGCAATATTTCTTTCCAGTAATCGTGTCTCCATTACCCTGGGTAAGACCGTACAGTGTTTATTACAGCTACATTTGATCAAAGACATAATCTTTGTGAAACCTGTTTACAGCAAGTGTCTGGGACTTTGTTTCTGGAAGTAGGTGTTGCTGTTGAAAGCTGTAAGCAGCTAATTCCATTCCCCTCACATGTGTTGGGATGGAGGCAGAAATCTCAGGTATTGATATTTTGAAACTTGAACAAATAAAACCAAAACTATCTGGATTGCCGGATGATACTAATTGAGAAAATAGGTTTTTATGTTATTTGATAAAAAAAACATCAACTCAAGGTCCAAGTGCCAGCATACATGTGAAATGACCACTGAGCAAACTCCCTCTGCTCCAGTAGAAGATATTTATTGGACCTTGAGTTAAGATTATTACTGATGATGATACTGCTACTACTGCTTCCAAGGTGGTCAGACTCCTTTACTCCACCACTACAGTGTGGACCACAGTGACATGTGCTGCACAGCAAATTGAAGAACTGTGTAGGTATAACCTAGTATTCCTATGAAGCCTATGCATTCAATTTGAATATACTTGTAATATATTTTTATGTTACACACCAAAATGATGACGGTTGTCATCTGGGAAATGTTTTGAATCATGCTTTTATTTTTGATACATTTTATTTTCTTCCTCCAAAGGGATAGGCAGTAGATTGTTTCCTTTCTTGTGTACAGCCAAGCCACAATAATGTTTGTCAATAGTTATACTTTTGCTCACATGTTTGAATACTTTTCATTCTTGTAAACAGTGTATTTATCATGCATTTTGTGAGATCTTTGTATGTATTTATTATGTCATTTTCTTTTATCTGTTTTTCTCTCTGCACAGCACTTTGCGAACCTGGTTTTTAAATGTGCTACATGAATAAAATAATGAATTATTACACTGTTATTATTACTATTATTCAAAGCTGGAGATGAAACCAAATCTGCCCTGCAAAGACCAAACCATTCTCACCAATATTGTACTTTGTTTTGTGTTAGAAGACAGTAATGATGTTGAAGATAGTTATAGCCAGACGTATTTCTCTCAAATCATTTACAACCTAAAAACAATATCGTATTTACTTACTTATTTTTACTTACTTATTTAGTTAGTGATACAAGTTTGTACTCTAAAATGATCTAAATAATTCCTTTCCTTCTACGCCCGTCTGTTATCGTCTCTAACCGCTTAACATACAACATGGAATAATCTCTTGCTGTTTGGCATCTGAAAAATTCACAAGCAGTATAACACACAGTGCTCCTACACTGTGTGCACAATTATTAGGCAACTGAGTATTTTGACCACATCATCATTTTTATACATATTTTCCAACTCCAAGCTGTATAAACTTGAATGCGTATTGGATTTAAGCTTATCAGGTGATGTGTATTTGTGTAATGAGGGAGGGTGTGGCCTAAGGAGGTCACACCCTATATCAAGGTGTGCATAATTACTAGGCAGCTTCTTTTCCTCAGGCAAAACTGCCAGAACAAAAAATTTAACTGACTCTGAAAAGTCAAAAATTGTAAAGTCTATCAGAGGGATGCAGCACTCTTGAAATTGTTAAGATATTAGGGCGTGATCACAGAACCATCAAACGTTTTGTTGCGAATAGTCAACAGGGAAACGTGTTGAGAAAAAGACACAAATGAACTGCCAAAGATTTGAGAAGAATCAAACGTGAAGCTACCAGGAAGCCATCATCCTCCAGTGCTGTCATATTCCAGAACTGCAGCCTACCTGGAGCGTCCAGAAGTACAAGCTGTTCAGTGCTCAGAGACATGGCCAAGGTGAGGGGGCTGAAACCCGACCACCACTGAACAAGACGCATGAAACGTCAAGACTGGGCCAAGAAATATCTGAAGACAGATCAAAGGTTCTCTGGACCGATGAGATGAGTGACTCTTGACGGACCAGATGGATGGGCCCGTGGCTGGATCAGTAACGGGCACGGAGCTCCACTTCGACTCAGACATCAGCAAGGTGGAGGTGGGGTACTGCTATCGGCTGGTATTATTACAGATGTGCTAGTTGGACCTTTTCGTGAAGACGATGGACTCAAAATCAACTCCCAAACCTACTGCCAGTTTTTAGAAGACACTTTCCTAAAGCAGTGGTGCAGGAACACGTCTGCATCTCTCAAGAAGACCATTGTTTTTATGCAGAACGATGCTCCATCACATCGAAGTCCTCCACTGCGGGGCTAGTCAGTAAAGGCCTTAAAGATGAAAGAATATGGACATGGCCCCTTCCTCACCTGACCTAAACCCTGTTGAGAACTTGTGGGCCCTTAAACGGGAGATCTACGGTGAAGGAAAGCAGTCCACCTCTCGAACAGTGTGCGGGAGGCTGTGGCTGCTGCTGCACAAAACGTTGACAGACTCCATGAATGGAGGGCTTGTGGCTATATTGGTCATTGATTTCTTTTTGAAATGTCAGAAAAGTTAAAGTTTTGAGTTGTTTGTTTATTATTCTCACTTTAACAGATGAAAATAAACAAGTGAGATGGGAAAACTTTAGTTTATCATTTAGTTGCATAATAACTATGCATACTAATAGTTGCCCAATAATTGTGCACACACAGATATTCTCCTAAACAAGCCAGAACCTCACTTTTACTTTCTTAAATATTCAGGTTTGAGGTTTATTGACATTATGGATTGACCGAGAGCACTGGAGTTGTTCAATAATCAAATTAATCCTCAAAATTACAATTTCACTTTTTAAGCATTCATTCAACATAATCCTGATGAATGATGTACTTCTTCTGGAAATATAATCCATTCACTTTCTTACTAATCATGTGTTGCAATCAACTAAATTTCACTGGAATAAATATGAATTACTATAAAAAAATCATTTGATTAGATATTTGTTATTATGACATTTAATACATTAAGTATATTCTATCTAATTTACTAACACATTACCAACCTTATTAGTGTTATTCTTTGTCAGTTTAGTGTGGGTTTGTGATTCTAGATCTAAAACGTGTTATGACATGAGAGTGACGCGTCCCCACTGACAGTGATAGCCGACCAACATTTCAAGATTTCTCCCACAATTTTCAGCTCCTTCTTCCACTAACTTCCATTACAAGTTGGGTTGAAGTTGGGGGAAGTCTAAAGCTGGAGAGAACTCAAACCCAGATAAACTCCAGCAGGAATATCTCCTGGTTTAGGCTCCTCTGAACGTGATATCATTATAAAAGGCTGTGACAGTAGAGGGCCTTCATAAAACACATTTCTTAGATGGTGTTGCCCTCTGCTGGAAGGTAATAGTTACTACATTTGAATACATAATCATTTTTGCTGCTGCATTGAATCACATTGAACAGTACTGAGTTGTATAAATAGTTTGGGATGTGGGGAAAATTATAGTGCTCAGCTCCTTACCAGACACTTTTGGGATAATTAATTAATTCTTAAATTTCCTCTAGTTGTTTAACTGTATGGGAAATGAAACGGGTGAATTTGTAAATATTTCTTAAATAGTTTTAATAAAGCCTAAACAAGCAAACTGTGCTACTCACAAACTCTGACTAATAGTTAAATATGAGGCAAAGTTGATACCCCGGACCTATTTAAATTTCAGGCCAGCCATGTAACTTTAGATTGCTTTAGCATTAAAGCAGGTATGACCTGCAGCATGACTCGTCAGAATACAAAGCCATGTGCTGTGAGACGGACACTACCTCGGACAAGCTTACAGCTTTGCTCTGTTACTGTTACAAACGTTCATACCTATGAATTTAAAGATTCCAGTTCACCTGATAAGTTGCAGATAATTATTTACTTCATTTGACGTCAGCTGACTAATATTGATCAGGATGTGTACTGAAATAAAATCATAGTAACAATGTCTGATTTCCCTTCAAACCCGATTCCTTTATAGTTTAGAGCATAGGTCTTCAATAGGGGGTCTGCGACCCCCAGGGGGTCCACGGAAGTACTGCAAGGGGGTCGCAAAATAGTTTGTAGATAAAGCAAATTTTATTTAAAACTAAATATATATATATATATATTTTTTATATATATATATTTTGCTTTTTTGCTTTTCGCATTCACATTCCCTCCTCCTCCGCCCTCCTTTTTTTTCTTTTTCTTTTAGTGAAGCGAGACATTGTCTAATGCGTAGGGTTTTGTGAGTGTGCATGAGAGAGGAGCCATGGGGGGAGTGTCTTTTAGGAGGGAGAAGATAAATAGAAAAATAGAGTTTTCCTAGCCGGGGTGGCCAATGAAATACCTCGGTCTTATTGCCTGTTTGCTTGGGTGTTTTTTTTCCTCCTTGTTATTACATGTTTTGTTAAAATTAGTTTTGTTTGCTGATGACACTCAATTATACTGTAAAGTAGAGTTTGAAACGGCTTCTGAATCAGCTACGTCTAAAACCATTGCAATATTATAAAAAAAGAAAGATATCTTGAATCAGAACTATATATACTGTATTGTTCTCTCATAGTTCCATAGATTACATGTGTACGGGAAACAACACTAATCGTCATGCTACAGAAGAGCGCTTTAAGATATATATTATAAATCGATCGGATTATTACAAACCAACCAACATTATTTATTAACGTACATATGCTTTACAAACTGCTGCTCGTGCTTCACCACTAGTGGGCATTCTATTTTAGAATAGCATATTTTTAGCCAACAGTATGTTCTGCCTGGCATAAACAAATGTTTTCTGAATTACAAACAGGGGCATACATCATCTATACAGACTTGATTGTGACGATTGTGCCATTTGGCTCCCCGGCTCTGGGCTGGGAGGAATAAACACATGTCGTGATAACTCTACATGAGCAGCAGAGAGAGGATGTGTGACTTTAAGCCGGCCTGACACTGGGGTTGTTAGAAGTCTGCCATCAGGTGGAAGAAGAAAACACAGCGCCTACAGTCCGGCCTTCATTACTTCCTTGGAATCAAGCGATGGCCTTAGCACTCGTCACAAACACTTAGCGTGCGCTCTCCCCTTACAGGACTGCACTGCCATCCACATTTGTATGAAGTGGTCATCATGGAACCAATGGCCCATCAGCCCATACTGCAACCTGGGGACAGAGCTAGCATGATGTCAATTTAAAAGGTTGACTGGCACCTCGGTCTCTGTGTTACAGAGCGTGCAGTTTGACACATCAGCCAGGGAGACAAGTTATTGTTTTAACGACCTGCTGTGCATGATGAGCGCGGCCTGGTTTGTCCTTGGCAGACAACATATTTTTAACAAATGCAGGTGTTTGTCGAGGATAATGAGCACTCGATTTAACAGCGAGAGCAATTCACTTGAATTCCGACTGTTGCGGCCAATTTATTTTCTTGCTGGTATCTCCGCTAATAAGACATAAGCATTTATTTGGTGTAAGTATTCTGTGAATTTTGGATACGTATGTGGCCTGCTACATCGCTGATGCCCCGAGGACAGCGGCAGATCTTCAGCGACAGCACTTTGCGAGCACTTGCACAGCTGATGAGCTGTAATTATGTTTTAATTATTTCTGTAGGGCATCATTCTCTCCCGACATGAACCACCCCCTCTCCTTGCAACAAATTAAGACATTCAGTATTTTGAAAACATTTGGTGATGAAACTCTCTTCAGTGAAGTCCACTAATTACTGCACAGCCTCGTGTCAGCGCCCATAGAAGGCAGCTTTGATGTCTCCTGCCCAGGATGATAATCAAGGGCACAGATCGCATGTGATAGGCTGTAATTGGGACAAGTTGTTTAAAAAAAAAAGGGCACCACATGACTTTGACGGCTGCTTTGCACAGCCACTGCTCCGAGACACCCTCCCCCATCCTGTGCCCATGGGTGAGGAAGCCTTGTCACTTATTAAGGAGGCTGTTGCCATGAAGTGACAGATGTCCTGATGTGATCTGTCTGCATCTTTGGCCTCCATCTGTCTTGTTAGTACAAATAGTTAAGGATGGTGTGAGAGGAGAGAGCTGTTGTTCTTTCGTATATGTTAAATGTATTGGAAGCTCTTGTTTCTGGGAGCTGAAACTAGCTCCCCTGGCAATCCTTCCACAACAAGCTCTTCTTTCCACCCCTTGTTTTTTCAAGGTTTCCTGCCTCCTGCACCACTTCTGCAGGCCCTGATGTTTGGGGTTCAGTGCCACTGAACCATCTCTGATTCTCCATTTTTGCTCTGCTTTGCTCCCTGCTTGGCAGAGAAAGATTAGGGGCTCGGGTCCTGGGGTGCGTCTCCCACCCTCTCTCTGGTCCTCACACCCTCCCTCTCTTCACCCATCCTCTGAGATTCGAATCCTTTTAGCTTCTTCCTCAGGTAAAATTGCCAAGGACCTTGTGAGCCCTAGGTTCCCCTGGAGGTAAAATCTATAATGGAGTTTTGATTTGAGCAAGAACAGCCTTGAAAATGGACTTCTTTAACCAGGTAGCTGCCTCGCAGAAGGTCAACAGTACTCCAGGTGGACACAACATGCCACAACTGTGTTAGAAAAAGCAGAACAAAGGAACAGTTTTACACCAAAGAAAGTGACCTGTAGACACTGTTGTAAATAAAAAAATCTAAGTGATGCACTGCAAACTGAATTATTCAGCATCACTTACAATCTCAGCATCAGGTTGTACATAAATCTATGCTGTCATCTACGCTCAAGTCCGTCATAGATTTATAGATTGATATGTCATATAAAATGACTCCAGATGAATGAAATTACCAAGAAACAGTTGATCAGTTTACATTTAATCAATAATGTTTTTTTTGCCACCTTGACTCGGAGATAGAGGGCACCAGAGCCTCAGTTTAGGAACGACTGCTGTTTAAATCATGATCAGCAGCGAGGATTTGATGCTTTGTGTATTCAGTGTTTAGTATATGTTCGTCGTTTTATACCAACCTTAACCGTGAGCCAAAGAGGGTTAGGGTTAGGGTTAATAATTATTATTTTTTGGATGAAATAGCTCTATGACATGACATAAAACTGGTAATAATAATAGCAATAATAACATTAATAATATATTTTTTAAATATAATAACAATAATAATAATAATGATGATGATAATAAGTCATGATTTACTGTAGCAGCAGTTGCAGTAGTACTATTAATGGTGCTGTTATTATTATGTTTAAAAATGTTCTGTTTTTAATAATTTTTGGACACATTTGAAAAGGTTCCATTTAATATAAATCAAATTAACATACAGTAAGCTTCATCATAACACCAGATGTTATAGACTGCGAGAAGAGTGACAGAGTTTGAGAATTAGAAATTTCACACAAATATGCTTCATTACCACTTTATTGATGTACCCTCTGCTGACGTTCAATTATTCATCAGCCACTCAAAAAAAAACAGTTTGCTCTGCCTCAATTTATGCTCCGTATCAAAACAGAAATCACATCCCTGCTGCAGCTATAATCTTAGTTAATCAGCATCATTTAATGCACTTAGCAGCAGTGTTTCAAATTCAAATGAAACACTTGTGCAAAAGCAATCGCCGTCTGCCCTAGTTCTCATCGATGGTGGGTTTGTCAAAATGATGCAATTGGTCATTACCTCACATCAGACGCCTCTGAGACATAATTCTGCCTGACAGTTGGATTCTAGCTTTGACAGCCTCAAACTTGTTGAGTTTTCTCTAAATACTTGCCATTGCAATGAGTTAAACATCCCCCGGAGGCACCGCAGAGTTTTCCTTTTGAACAAACACCCGAGGGACGCCAAGCTGGGACTGCACGAGGAACTGGAGGTCTTACGGAGAGGGCTGTTTGGGTTTATCTAATGGTACAATGGGTAATTTCTTCTGCCACTGCAGAGGGAGGAGAAGAAAGAGCGATGAAAAGAGAGAAGGGAGTATGTTTAAGAGAGAATCTTTATCTGGGCTTAATATCCCATGCTCAAGCAGAGTGGAGGATTTTTTTGTTGTACAGATCTCTTTTGTCAGATCCTACCTACCCATGGAAGACCCAGGGGCACTCTAAGAACATACGCATCACCTAGATTTGCCTTCCAGCCCACTTCTCTCCAGCGATTGCACCTTCTCCCCGCTGGCTTCTTTGTGTAGAAGAGACGAGCGAGCATTTTGGAAATCAAATCTCAGTTTGTCGGAGTAAAACTGGAGCAGACTTCAATTTGAATAGATTTATAGCTACATAATTGTTCTGAGCACATACATGCGCAAAACCCTCTTTGCCTGGCTGTGATGCAAAAGGAATGGGGCTGAATGGGAGTCACTGTGAAAAATATTATGTACGGTAATGCTGTGTGTGTCTCCCAGCAAGCCTGTCTCCATTCCCATACAATTTAACTGCATTGTCAATTACGTTCAAGCTTTTTTCCTGGAGTACAGTGGCAGGTTTAATCACGAGGTTAACGTTGTAAATTGAAACAAAATAAAAACAAAAATACAACAGAACTTCTGTTGAGTAAAAGATCATGGTTTGTCTTTAAATAAGTACGATGGTTATGTGATGTTACTATTCGCGGACTTTGATTAGAAATGTATTGATACGTCAAAAGCAAATGTAATCCAGGAGAAAACACGTTTTCCTCAAAACGTAATTGAGAATGCAGTTACGATGTATGGGAACGTCATCTTTAGGAGACCAAGCTGAACCATTGAGAATCCCTTCAGAATGACAAACGCATCTTCCACTAGACGATCAAAACTAGCAGAATTATAATCTGAAGTGTTATTAGCTTCTCCTGCCGGTGTTAGTGCTTATGCCATAATCATATGTTCATGTTTCCAAATGCCCTGAGAGGCCTGAGACCTGGAACAGAGTGTGGCTGGTCTCTGAAGGCCAAGCCACTTTACAAGGGAGAATTCATGCAGGTACAGGAGTCATCATTGTCAAAAAAGGAGTGCACAACACTGCTGGGACAAAGGAAGGTGCTGGTGAAAACATGAGGTGAGGTGGAGATAGAAGGGGGGGGGGGCGGAGGCGGAGGGGATGGGAGGTTGAAGACAGTCCCAAAGCTCCCTGCCAGTGATGACCAGAGTGTCCATCAGCGAGGTCTCACGGGTGCCCACTGAAACAGCAGCGCTGGCAGAACTAAAAAACACCCACCCTAGGAAAGTGCTTTTTCTCCCGCCAGACGCCGAGTGATGGATTGGGCCGGCCAGTGCACACAATGCATTTGTGAAGAGAGACAGAGAGAGGGATGGGGGGGTTGGGGGCAAGGTCTGTCAGAAAAACACTTCCACTTTACTCCTAGAATGCACTAAAATATTTAGGAGTTCGATATTTATTTCATTATTCCACACATTGGACGTGAGAATGGACATACACACAAATGGAAGCATACAACAAAATGTTTGAAGTAACACACCATACTGTACTGTACAATGGAGTGGTGGAAGTAAAGACAAAGAAATGCCCCGATGAATATTTAATATACTTTCTATTGCAAAATCGGAAATTAACTACGATTAAACACTGAGGGCCTTGGAAAGTTGGGAGTAGATTTCCAGTTTGGCAGCGTTGAGGTTTTCTTCCTGAATGATGGAAATGCTTCAACTGAGAGGTACGCACCAACCACACCTGCCAACCTCAAGAGTCAACAGTATTGATTAAACCGCCGCATCCTCTCAAATCCATCCCCATTTCCTTTGAAGGCGAAAATCATCCTTGATATCTGCCAACAGCTTACTTACTTAGGGATTTCTTCCTTTCCATCTAGGTTGTATTAATTAATGCATGCTTTTCTTAAATTAGCCCTCTGAGGAGCTATAACTCAAATTCCTGTATTTATGAAAGTAATAGGTTGGAGAAAAAAATGCTAAACTGAAATAATTATGCGGTCCAACACTTTGCTTTGAGAATAAACTGCAAGAAACCTGATGAAATATGAATGTGCATTGGGTGCAAAGATAGTTAAATATTTACAATCCTGTGTTAGTCCACAACCCCAGTAAAGATGCTAGTCAACTGCAATAATTGCTTTACTGCAAAACTTTGCACTTGATTCATAGATTCACAGGGTGTTATACAAGTTCACAACGCCTCTCCTTTTTTCAAATGTACACTGCGGGTACACCCCCATATACATTCCATTTTTCTACTTAATATAATCAGGCAGGTAGTTGCATCTTAAGCAGCAGCCCATAGTGCAGTTAAGAAAGGCCACACTGCAGTAAGATGTTGAGGGAGCCCCCTGAGGGACTGATCTTATATCAGGAGACTGTATATTTCTACGCTAAAGAGGCTATTCAAACCCACCAATGCTTGAATTATTAAAGACACTGTATGTTTTTCAAAGCCTTGATTTAGCTTTTTTAAGGAGCTGGATGTGTGCTGTGCTGGTAGTGGTTTGGCCAGAGGTTAGGGATAGTAGGGAGGGAAGGGAAGGGGGGAGGCAGTTGTTGGCTATCAGAGGTCGGATTGTTTCAGTTTTCACCCCTCCCAACATTGGCCTCGTCTGCTAAAATGGCCTTTTACTTTCTAAGCATGCTTTTACTGCCTTTGAAGAGTTATTTTTGTTGATGAAAAGGATACGCCGCCTCGGTTAAAGCGAACCCCGGCTATTCACAAGGTTGTTTAATACTTTCCCCTCCGTTTGGCTTATAAATTTATCATCAGTAAAGTATACCAGAGGTCTCATGGCGTAGTACAGGCTCCAAGCTAAGTGGCTAAGGTTGAGTGAGTGAACGGAGGACAGAGAGATAGACGGAAAAACGCAGAGAAAGAAAGAATGAAAGAAAAGGGTTTAGCAGCGGTTGATCCCGTTCCTGAGTGGAGGAGTGTGTACTCAAGGTTTTAAGACATTAAAAGTCTCAAATTAGCTTTATCGATGACTCTCTTGATTCTTAGATACAGTACAGAGGCTTCACTTGTTAACAACTTGTATGTTAATGACTTGTATTAGAAGTGATCAATCTACTTTGGATGCAAACGTTTCCCATCGCTTTGAAGTGAACGCATTGATTGGTGAGAATATAACAGAATTAAACAATCGGTCCTCCTAAGTGCTGAGTGGAGCTATAGTAAGCCTGCTTTGCTTTCTATTATTAGACTGCAAAACAACATGAATGGTAGAACACAGATTACCACTTTGACATTGTACTGTAATACACACTGTGTGGTAGGAAGTATTTGGACAACACACTCATGTGATTCCAGAACCGTGGGCATTCATGTGCTGCTACAACAGCTCCACTCTTGTTTGCAGTCAGGCTGCAGGGTTTTGCTACAAGGTCAATGTTAGGCAACTAAAACACTTGGTTCAGCCTGGTCTCCTAAAAATGATGTTCCTATACAAGAAAACTGCATCGTCAATTACGTTTCATGGGAATCGTATTTTCTCCAGAACTACTTTTGTTTTTGACATCTCACAAATATGTTTCTAATCTAAGTCAATGTAGCGAGGACATTGAGGTGGTTGGGTGGACGGATGAGTCAAACAAACACAGGACGTTCACCTAGGAGACCTGGAGACCTCTCTTTGTGTCCTGCGTGAAACTAAAAGTCAAAAGTCCTTGACTTATTTTAATTTACGTTGATAATCTAAACAAAGTAACAAACTTTATCTTTGTTCTAAACCTAGAACAAAGTTTTGTTGCTTTAACATAACCAAGTAGTTTTAATGCATTTGTGTTTTGTTTTGTTTTAATTTACAACATTAACCCTGTGTTTAAAAATGTAACTGTAATCCTGGAGAAAATACATTTCCCTTGAAACGATTTTGAGAATGCAGTTTAGTTTTATGGGAACCTAGTTTTGTAGCAGACAGGGTTGGTTGGTTATTGTTAGGGGAATATCTTGCTTAAAAATAAAATTAAACATTAATAAAAGTCAAACGCGCTACATGCTCATCCACCGCCCCAAACGCCCACAACTTTCCTTACTGCATTGCACTGACGTAGATTGTGGAATCATCCATCACAGATGTAACTCTTATGGATGCTGAGCTGGTTCCTCTATATCAAACTTGAAAAAACATTTATTGTATGGCTCAGCTTTGTGCACAGGGGCATTGTCATGTTGAAACAGGAAAGGTCCGTCTCCAAACTTTACTGTTTTGTGTTTTGGTTCACTCTCATGGCTCTCATCAACCTGGTTTCCGAACAAAGCAGAAAGAGGATTTTAACAAAAATGCTTTGATAAATCTGCTATACACGACCTGCCCAGTTCCAAACAATAAAAAGACAAAGTTAGCAATGAGCTGGTGAACATAGTAGAGCACTTAGCAGCTAAAGAGCCACATACTGTATTTCACTCAGGAGTTGGTGGAGACCAAAACAGAGCTAAAAGGAGTGAATATTGGACTGACACTCCTCAGGTGGCAGAAACATAACTTCAAATGAATACCAACCTCTGTGTCTGCTGGATATGTACATAGTAAACTGTTTGATAACCCATTTAAAACACTTCTAATGTTGTGAATGTGGCTTGTTAAAATCAAAGTAATGTAGGCTTAAGATTTATACGGTCCAAACAATGGGAAAAAAAACCCAGACTATAAGTAGAGAGACAAAGTATTTTTAGCCACAGTCTAAGATAATATACGCATGTCACGCCTGATTGCGCTCCTCGCCTAACAAGACTTCCCATTGCATTCATAAACAGATGTTCAAGGTCTAAGGTGTTATTTAGAACATGGCATAAGTGGTGCTAAATCACATCCTTTACATAAATACATGCAACCACCACCACCAACTCTGCTCTCTGTTCCCTGTACTTTACCACTGGGTGAAAAGAAGGGAAGCTGTTTATGGATGCTATTCCAGGTGGGATATTGCTGATGCATTGCCCACCCAACAGATGTCTCTCCTGAATTAGTTACCTCAGGATACTCCCTGAATACCAAATCAGGTGGAACGTACACCTTGTGCACAATTCTGATTTATTCATCCAGTATAAGCCTCATGTTTAGACAATAGCATGCAAATCAATGGTATATATCCCCATTTCATGGTATATAGTATACAGTAGCATGGATATAGCAGCTTGATGCTTCATTGATTTGTCTCCTACAAGGATATCATAGATAAATAAATGATGCAGCCTTGAATTAAAGGTGGTGCTGCTGTATCTGACGCCATCATGCTGTTGGGATTGATAGGACCGTTTTCTCTGATACAAAATGCAGGTTGCAGTTGTATTGCAGTGGCATGGCGAGGTGGTCTAGACTTGATCTCCGTTCGACCATGGTTACATCATTTCCTCTCTTAAAGTGGGAGGGCATGAAAACAAGTGGAGCTCATGATATCCCCCATCTCCTCCTCCTCTTCCTTTAAGCTGACCACACGGCTCAGCCTTTCTTTATTGATAGTGGAATGCTTGACAAAGCAGGGTAATTAAAGCAATAGTGCCGGTTGGGTTTCATTGATAAAGATTGGAGCCGATGCACCTCTCTGTGGTGTGTCAGCAGCAGAGAGCTCCCGTCCCCTGGATCCCTCATTTGCCTTTCATCTCCCCCACTCAGCCATGAAAAATTCATCCAAGACCTCCAGAAATATTTATTGTAAAATCTTAGGGAGAAGTGGTAGCACTGAAAAATTCATGGCCTTATTCGCCTCCAACAGCTGTGGACCCCTTAATTAATTTGATTGCTCACATTACACAATAAATTCATTTATACAATATTTATCTGTCCTTTTCCTCAACTTGGTCTAATCAAACAGACAAATATACAAAGCTAGTGTGTTTTCCTATTCCTTTTCCACATACAGCACAGTATATATTTCTGTTTTAATTGAGTTATTCTGCCAATATTTTTTATTTCCTACAATACCACTGTGTGGAAGACCCTGTAGTGAAGATGTGGTACGGAATGTATGTAGAACAGCTTCAGCTATTTCATCAAGATCATAAGATGTCACTAAAAAGGAATGTTTTTATCACATTTATTTTGGTAAACACTAAAATAATCTGTAGAGCCTTACTCTTATGAAAGACCGTCTATTGTATTTATATTAAAATAATAGTAACAATACAAATTCCACAAATAAATACAATGTATGATGTTCTGACATTTTTTCCTTGCTTGGGGCTTCGCAAGGCTCTTCTAAGGTTCACTGCTGTGCTTTGACCTAAATGCAAAGGGCAACCTCCAGGTCTGAAAAGTGACACCTATGCGGAAGTGCCTTAAACCTGCATTCTTTCTGATGGCCAGCAGTAAACAGTTTCCTAAAGAGTTTCAGGTCTTCTTCAATACAGCATGATGTTCCTTTAGTAAACTATGGTCCCAATTATAGAAAGATAGACGATAAAGCAGACAAGATATGCTTTAGGGCGTGGCTACCTTGTGATTGATGCCACAGTGTGGTGCAGCATTAGTTTGTACTAAAAGACACTCCAAGGAGTCAGCTGTTAATTCTTTCCTCAAAGTATTTTTTTTTAATAGCATCCCCATTAATATCACATTTAATGTGAATTACTGATGCACCTTGCAACCAAGCTGGCTAGCTAGCGTTAGCATTAGCTGGTATATGCTGGCCCCACTGGGCCTCACACCTCACCTGCTCCACCCTCAAGTCCAAATATGGTCAGCTCTGGTTGACAAGATGGCGAAAGATAAATAATAAATAAATAATAGTCAAATAAAGTTTGACCTGATGATGGTGCTGGATGGAAACCGTTAGGTTTCATTATTTGGGACCATGCATGTCCGTACAAAATGCCATAGCAATTCTTACAACAGTTGTTGAGTTATTTCAGTCCGGAAATGTTGAAATGACCAACTGACTGGTGGACCAATGCCACTTCTCTGGTGGCGAAGTCCTTTCATGAGGTATTACAATAGTTATTTATAATCTAATATAAATGAACCTTTTTTGACAGACCGTTAGATGAATTGTGATAATGACCATCAGTGCTCTATGCTACTTTCTTCTGGGATGTCCATTATTTTGCATTGTTTGATGTGTATTTTTCTTATTTCACATGTAAAGCTTGACACACATCAGTGGGGCTGCTGTTTATAATGGTGACTGGTGACAGTCATGTTGCTCTGTTAGTGTTCAAATGTGTCACCACAACTAATTTAATGCTGATATATACTGCAGGACAATCCTCTCCTTGGGCATTTTAGACTCCCTGTCTCTCATCTGCACCAACAAAAGAGCTTCACCCAAAAACTCCAACTTGGAATGTAAATTATTCACCATGTGGCTCAAAATATCAATACCGAATCATTTTTCAGAGTCTAATTCTTTCGCTTCTTTACACTGTAACGTTTTGTTTCTGAAATTGGGATTTGGGCATACACAAACATAAAATTATACACTTCAAGATTGGGTTTGACATCTTTTCTTCGCATTCATATAAGCAGCAACCAATCTGTAGGAAGCCTTGACAGCTAATAACAGCTAGTAACAGCTCCATGTGACAGGTGTCTCCCTCCGCCATGTAATCACAGTGTGAGGAACCATGCTGTGCAAAACAGACAACAACAGTTTCTATAATGATGGAATATCTACAGTGTGCAGACTTAAAACGAGGACTCTCGAGGACGCTTCAGATGTACTTTTGAATTGCATTTTTAAGTCAATGGCGGCTGTATGAGAAGCACAACCCCGGTAATAACACACTGTCTCCCAAAGGTTGAATTTACAGAGTAGATGAGAGATAATAGGGCCTATCAGACAATTCATTACCTGTGGACCCAGGTATTCAGTCTTGCTGCCCACTGAGACTTGGTACCGGTCCAGTCCTGCACCAGATGTAAGCCTGAGGGGAGTGCTGGGTCAGGGTTAATGGCTATAGCATAGTATCATGTTCTGCTCTGTTGAAGTCCACCCTCTCACCCTGCCAAGAGGGCTCAGAGGTCGGCGGGGACATTAGTCTCAGCCCGATTCTTCATTAGCCTTGCTAATTACAGGGCTCCTCTACGGGGATGGCAGCTCATGCCTGGGTCTGGCCTTGTGCTCTTCTGCCTCCTGTCTTTACATTACACTACCACGGGCCCTGACATATGCTGAGCTTATCTCTTATTACACTTTTTTTACCCATGAACATTAGCGCGTATATGCAGGTTTTTTATACATCTAGAAACCCCGCTAAAATAGATGATAGACTCCTTTCCCATTGCCAGGACACAAGTATGCCTTTCTGTTTTTTTTTCTGGTGTGTCACGGTACAAAAATAAGCGCGTCCATCACTGCCTATCGGAGCTAGAGTCGATAAATACCCCGACTACTGTGCAGCCATTTGTCCCGGGAATGAATACAGATTGTAACCTTTCCTACTGAAGACAAAAGCCAGATGTTAGTCGGTGTTAGAGGGTTTTTTTGTCCAGTGGGAAAGAAGCATTAAAGAGGCGGTTATTCTTGACTCGGTGCTTCTGCAGCCAGTTTAGACATGTGTCAAGTCAACACATGTCCACACCCGAGATCGTTTGCTGAACTACGCTCTCTGACATGAAGCCGTAGAATTTCGCACGCTGACAGGCCCTATTTTCTGCTATGAGAAAGCTCTCTTACAGGTCCTTTGCACTGTTATCGATGGAGGGGTGGCCTGTGACTTTGCCTTTGGCCTCTCTCGCCTGTTGTTGTTATGTGTAAGACAGCTCTTGTAGCGCTGGCGGTGCCCTGAGGAGCAGCACTGCCTGCTGTGCGAGGTGTCAGAATGATGATTGCTTTCTGACCTTGGCCGGCTCTCCATTACATCCATAATGAAACCTGCACTTCCTCTACAGCTGCCTGTAAATGGTAAAAGATTCTTCGCTGTATGTCTTCGCCTTTGATTTCACATGGTTGATGGCATTTGATCCTTAACGTGTGTCTTCTTTTGGCTACCATGCACGTCTTGGACCTACCATCATGGTACAGTCGTTGGGTGCCTTCATTCATCTGAGGCCTTGTCTGCAGCTCTTTGATTCGACTCTTTGAACAAGTAGGAGGAACCTTTAAGACAACCTCACCTCTTAGGACTCCTGTGCCTCCTAGCCTGTGACCCCAATGTGGAAAACTAACCTCACTATAATTCAAAGACTCTCTCCTCCCACTTCAAAAAGACTATAAAAATGGCACTTGGTGCTGGTTGTGTCACCTGGGATGAATAATTTGGAGAAAATATCTACAGTAGTTCTGATTTTTTTTAATCTTCACTAAACAGCTTGTGTGGACATTGTTAACGTAATAATGCAACAACAAGGCTTCTCTTGTGATTTTGACAATTTTGATATTAAAAGGATGAATCATTCAGCTCTATTCTTCACCAGGAAACACTGGGAGTGGTCAGTTTCCAATACTGTATGTGTATGTTGCTGTATCTTGTGTTTTTGGAGACAAAGGAAAAGGAGATGAGTGGTTATTAACAAGTGAGAAAGTGGAAAGGGGAGCTTTTGAGCAGAGGTACCATCCCATAACTTCTCTGCATATAGGCCTGTCTGAAAAGTCCCATTGATCAGCTCCGAGTCTCTTGTTCAGCACTAACCGCTATCCCTCATCCCAAACTGTCACAAAGCCATCAAGATCAAATCCCACTTCTACATGGCAGGCTTGAGAGAGCGTTTCCCTCTGATACCATACAACCCCAATAGACAGGGGAGCAATAGAAAGAGCCCAGTAGAAAACTAGAACTGCTGCCACATCTTTGGCAACCATTACTGCCTTTTTTTGTGACACGTTTTTTGATATGTCACCTTCTGATCTGATGCGGGTTTCTGCTGGTCTCGCCTCAAGGGGTCGGTGGTAGGCTGCGCTTGCAGAAAAGTCGGCGAGAAAACGAGCACTTTGCATTCAATAGCTCCCCGTTTGGTACTTGTTTCCCCGCCACATCTGAGGAAGAGAGCAGACAAACAGATATCCAGAGGAGCTTTCTCTCCTTTTTCATCCCCATTGTCAAGTTAATTTACAGCAGAATCTTCCTGGATGCAGCATGCCATGTGAGTTATTGATTATTTTCCTACCGCTCTCAGAGCCATCATCCTGAGCCTTGATGGAACAATGAGGGAGGGTTGGGGCCCAGAGGAGTGGTATGTACAACTCTGTACACGCCACTTTACACTTGTAGTCACTGTCGGGAGCATACAGCGGAATTCAATTTACACCGCTTTTAGACAAATGTAAACATACCGCATGCAAGGCGCAAGTGCAAATCTCAGTAGTCTGAGGTCATCCGACGCAAGCAGGCAGGAATGGGATTTGACTTCCACTAAAGGATGTGTAAATTAGAAACAAGGAGATTTATGAAAAAGCAAATTCTCAAAAGAACAGCTGTGAAATCACTTTTTGGTTGGAACATTTTTACAGTAAGAAAAAATAAAACATCAATATGACAAAAATAAAACTGGCAAGCATTATTATAGTATCAACACAAAGATGCAAGGTTCGGAAGCAGTGCGGATCTTCCTTTGAATTGTTGATAATTTAAAAGTAAGTAAATTAATTTTCTCCCCGGAGAATGAAAGACTGCTAGAGTATCTAAGGCAAGAGCTGGAGCTGCGTTTCGGGAGGAAAGTGCAGGAGGAGTGACCCTGTGGAACACTGACAGAATGTCAAAAAGCTGCCCTGACTCAACTAATCCCCTCCCGCCTGTGAAGTACTCCCTCCTGTGATTAACTGTCTAATGAACATGCACAAAGACAGCAAGGAAATAGGTCAGAATAATGCTTCTTAGGCAATTTGATAAGACTTTTGTCCTCTGATGTTGTACAGATTATACATTCTTTGCGATTCCCCCGGTGCCAAACATTTAACCAAAAGATTAAGGCAAAGAAAACACTTATTCTCCAATCATTAATCACTAATGTCCATTAATTTCTGCTTTTACCTGAGAGCAGCTATTATTTCAGCATGTATTCACCATCAAATGTTAATTTCATCTGTTTGCACGCACTCATTTCAGATGATCAGTATAGTGAATCGTGTTCCGTCATTGTATAACGCTGTATAGCACTTCTCAGTCTGTGGTTTACATCAGTGTTTGCTAACAGTTGGCTCAATCGGTTTTATACTGTGTCATCAAAAGAAAATCAAACAGAGGGATTGTTGCTTTTGATGTGAACAGATTAAACCATCAAAGATTTTAATTGTTTCTAAAACGCTTTCAGATCTTTAGTATTCCCTTTGCTGAGAGTGTCTTCCATCTGTCTCCCAAACGCTGTACCATGAAGGGGGATGCAGCACACACACACACACACACACACACACACACACACACACACACACACATGCACACACGCACACACACACACACACAAACGGAGGACTAAGTATAAGGCTCAGATAATTATGCAGTACTCATTCATTAGAGGGTAAAATATCTGGTACTCAATCTAATTAATTTTTTAATTCAGATAATTGATTCACTATTAATGTATATGGAAGATCAAAGGATAAACATTTCATCTTTGATTTTTTCTCGTTACATAAGGACAAGAGTTGATGAAGCTCAAATGAAGATGACCACCCCCAAACAAACATTTCTCTCATGGAAAGAAAATCAACGTGTGAATGATACTTGATACAAAACATGGATCACTATCTATTCTGATTCACACGAACAAGGTGAGTTTCTGTTTAAATCTCTCAAAGGAATAGTTTGGGAAACACCGGGAGTGAAATGAAAAGACTGATACCAAACTCATGCCCGTGCTCAGAATGTGCTTAGCCTAGCTTAGCATAATGACTGGACTTAAGAGAAACAGCTAGCCTGGCCAAGAATATTTCCAGCACGATATTCACAGTCTGAATTTTGTGTCCTAAAATCACAAATTACTATTTGTTTAATTTATGTTCATCTACATGTGCTAAAACTGTTTTTACCAAGATTATCAGCATTAGTTGTGGAACATTTGGATTTAAAACCAAAAGAGAGCACTGTAATGTCACCAATAGCCCCTCCGTACTGTAAGTGCGCACAACAACGGCTGGTATGGTTAGTCCAAGTGCAACCATGAGGTCAGTATGAAAACTGTTATGAGTTTCACCCGGGACACAAAACAGCAGTTTCCTGTGTGAAAGTCCTGTGTTTGTTTGACCTTCTCTTCAGACACTATGACTAAACATATATTTGTGATACATCAAAATCAAATTGGTCAGCGACAAAATTTCAATTTCAATTTTTAAGAGACCATGCTGGATGAGCTGGGTCCCAATTACATAATACAAACTAACTGTACAGTACTATATTCAAGTCTTTATAGTACACCGTTTTTGCCATTAGTACACAATAAATCAGCATGCTATATTATATACCATATTCCTATAGTATAACATAATCCCACTATGATGCTACCCTTTCCTCATCTCTAGAAATAGCCTAAAAGACAAATTGGGGCAATTAGGAACGTAAAAGTTGTTGGAGTGGTAGAAGTGCCAAAACTTTGTGCTGGCAGTAATCTTGGCTCCACAGCGGGTCTTGGCCCCAGCTTCAACCTCTGTCTTTTATCTTCCCTTTGTTGGCGTGGCTGCGTTGAAACAGAGGTTCAACTCCTCCCTCCTCTGGTGTGGCTCCACAAAGATGATTGCCTTCAAGTAACAAGCCTCTGCCCCGCATCACCGCTACCATCACCACTATACCTCACCCCACCTCTCCCCCTTTCTCCTTCTCTCTGCTCCCTTGTTCCCTAGCTCTATGCTTAGCAAACATCAAAGGGACCTATCATACCCCGATGGTTTAAATCTTTTAACAGGGAATAACAGCCGGAGTACATTCAGACCCTTCACGTCCCACAGTCATGTCACCATGTGTTCCTGCACTGATCGCCAGGGGAGAGGCTCTGGCCTTGTGGAGATCCTTTTCTGGTGGTGTGTGTTCCCTCTGCAGGACAGTGAGGGGGGCCCCTGCACTGTGATCAGGGGCCAGGCCAAATTCTGTTTGAAATGTGAATGGGCTAATTTTCATCAGACTCCCTCATGCTAGGGGAGGTCCCAGGTGCCACAGCATGCCAAGGGTCATCATTAGAAGACGGCTGCCTTCAAAAAAATAAAGTATAAAAAAAGAAGCAGGCATGCCGCTGCATCTTGTGGGAGTGTTTCTCTTTTACTCTTTTATTATTTCTCTGTTAAATTCATAAACATTAATGAACAAAATTTATATAACCCACATGCTCCTTCTGCGAGGCTCCCGCATCTTCACTTTTTCTTCCTTTCTTTTTATTTTACCCTCTTTTTTTCTTTTTTTTTTCTTGGCTGATGTATAAACAAACAAAATAGTGACTGAAAAATGTGGAGACGACCTAGCTCGAGATACGGGGGGAGGTTCATATCTGATTTGAAATTCAGATGGATTTCATGATCAAAGGAGGCTCAATATCTCTCAGCTGTTCAAAGGGACTTGTATAAAACAAATGTGATGTGACCAAGTGTAGAGGAGCACTCATTAAGAGCTAAAGCAGATAATGACAGGTAAGATGAGGAGATGGCGCCGTGCTCTAATTCTCTCCCCCCACTGAACAGACATTTGTTTGCTTTTGAGTGTGTTTCTGTGTGTCTTCCTCGCGCCTGCATTTTTGTTGCTTTTGATATTGATTAGGGAGGGAATAGGAGAAGAGGTACACAAGGGTTTCAGACACCGCTATCCTGCTCCCTTTTGTCAGAGACAGCCCTTGAGTTCTTGCTGTTGTTCTCTGCCATGCGCCAGCGCGGGGAGTTTGGGTTGCTTTGCACACAAAGTCACAAGGAGCTAAACGCCTCCCTTTAGGGTCTGCAGGGTATAAACCATCCCATTGTTTTCTCTTTTTGTGTTGTTAGGAGAAGTGAGCGAATGTGAATTTTACACCCACCTCGTCAAGGCTTTCTCTAATAAAGAGCAACTTTATGCATTTACAACTAGAAAAAAAAAACATCAATCTAATGAACCAACTGTCTGGAGAGAATGGGAGTCTCAAGTGATGTGCTGTTAAAAAAAAAGACTTGTACTAGTTCTTCTAAGCTTATAATCTACGCCAATAGAGGAATATGCAAAACAACAACAACAAAAAGAGAAAAGATATTATTAGGCATTAGGATTATGTTTGATGTTTGGCCCTGCCTCTCTGTTTTCGGGTCCTGACCTTCAGCGAGCAGACGGCTCCAAATGAGCCAGGCCAGTTTTGTAGTCTTTTTGTGCTTGGAGGAGCCATGAAATATTCAGGCTTAGTGCTTCCCTGAGACCAGGCTGGTGGCTGTGGCTTTGTTAGCGCGCCTCACCCTGCACTCCAGTCCACTGTCCACTCCCGCACCTTGAACCGTCGTCTTGAGGGGGTGAACTCGTGAGTCCACTCCCTCCGAACATAATGTCCCATTTTCTGCTCATCTTCACCGAAGGTTTTTTTTCCTGCACGAGAATTCTCTACGCCGTCATGCAATTCCTCCCACCTCATTGCTTGATAGTAGCATATCTGCTGCGTGGCTATTTCCAGCAGGTAAGGGTGTGGGATATAGCTCTATGTGGACTTTGTCAATTCATGACCAATGGCGAGGTCTTGCATTATACACTAAGCTGAGCAGGAGAGCAGGTTTGTTTTATTCACAACCTTGTGGATTCAAACAGATTGCTCAGACTGGGGAATTGAAGCAGATACTATCATACAGGTCCAAGACATGGAGAGAGAACAGGTAGGAATAAACTATGTATAAAAGAAGTAGTAAGCTTCAGCCCCAGGCAAAGCTACATGGGCTACAATGTTACCCTCCCCAAAGCCACAATCAATTCTTGGCTTCACGGTATCCAAATGTTTATTTTTGCTCGGCTGAAATATAATGACAAGTCGTTCTGAGATACAATTGTACCCTTGGCTTCGCATTGGTATTACAGAGTGCCCTGGTCAGATTTACCTTGGTTTGGGATGAGTTCAGAGAAAATCTGAACAAGTTCTAAATACTGACAGTTTGAGTCTCCACTGTTTATTGTAAATCGAGAAATGTGAAGTAGTGTTTCTTTTGCCTATTGTAGAGCGTTGCATCTCTCGATAAGTCAAACCAATTTCCACAATTCAAATCACTCCAGATTCCAAATCCTGCATGTCAGAACTAACAGCTGTAACATATTACTGCTCTATCCCTCCTCTATAAAACAACGCCCTATCGCATCCAAAAATATTATCATCTCATTCAAATTCATAACACTGATGGCTTTCAAGCATCATCTATATAATCCTGGAATAATTTCTCCATGCGTATGTCCATATCTGGAGTCATAAATAACTGTTCCGTGACAAAATCCTTTGTAAAAGGGCAGGATGTATGTGTCGGTGTGTCGGTCCTGTGTGATGTATAAACCCGGCTATCTGCTCCGTCTAGCCTGACATGCTCTTAATCCACCCTGACGAAGGGATGCGCTCTGTCGGTTAGCGGGGGCTTCACCGAGGCGGCAGGCGGCAGGCGGCACCGCAACCCCAAATCCCACCTCCACCCCAATCTCTGCCTCCACCTCAGACACACTACATCCATAAGTATTCCATTAACCCCAGTCCTACCTGTCTAAAGAGCTGCACATGGCTAAATCAATGACTTTGTGTCTGCCTGTATGAGCTTTGTCTGTTTGTGTCTTTGTCTATGTTAATGCATCACACCTGTGCAAATGTGACTATCCCCCCGCCCTCGTTTTTTTACTGTTTGCATTATTGCTGCTGGCTGCTTGTCAGAATTCCTGTAAACAAGCTCTATGTTGCTTATTAAAGTGCTCATTGGCTGCGGATACGCCCTTACGTCTCTGCTCCTTTACTGCAGAGCCCTGTAGGCCCTTTGCAGGGGACTGCAGCCTGCAAAGGACCTACAGGGCCAGCATGGGGGTCACAGGCTTGGGGGGGGGGATACAAAGGAATACATCACACACACACAAATATGGTTTTCACATATACAGGATGTTGAACAGTAGAGCTGCAAAGATTTATCAATTAGTTGTCAACTATCAAATTAATTGCCAACTGTTTTGATCATCGATTAATTTGAGTTTGAGTAATTGAGAAATAAAGTCAAAATCCTCTGATTCCAGCTTCTTAAATGTGGATATGTTCTGGTTTATGTGCTACTCTATGACATTACCTTGCATATCATTGAGTTGTGGCTTTCAGAAACACGGATCAACATTTTTCATAAATTATTTACATTTTACAGATCAAAAAACTAGTCGAGAAAATAATCGATGGATTAATCAACAATAAAAATACAAGGGTTAGTTGCAGCCCAGGAAACAGTTCCATTCATTCCTTGGATTCTTCGTTTACTCCTACATTAATGTGGCCATAACCCTAACCCTAACCCTGGCCTAACCTGGATGAAGACACAGTCCATCTTTTGCTGAGTTCAACTGCAGTGAAGCAAATTTGGGATAACAAATTGCCCCCAATCAAACAAACTATTCCAACTGCTTTGAATCTAAAATTGCTCTCCTTTTGTGTCATTGTTCAGAAACACACACATTCCCAAACTTTGGATAATCATACATTCTCCTAAACCTATATGCATTCCATGCATCAGAAAGTACAGCAGACTCTCCCACAGGAGCAGGCAGGCACTGATTTATACCTGCAATACCTCACACTCACACTAGGGGGCAGTATGTGACTTAAAAACATGTACTGCCGAAGCCCATGCATTGACAGGCCCATGTGCGCACTCCAAAAATGTAATGAAAATTTAAAGTCAAATTGATGTTATCCTCAATAAAAGCAATCCTCACAGCACACATCAGCAACATTCCTACGAGCCATGTATGTTGCGTGTGAATTTGAGATCCTCTAAATAATCATATATTGCTGCAATGAGGCTCCATGTATGGGAGTTCTTACAAAATGAAGCACAGGATTAGTGCCTAGTCCCTTGTTTTCACTGCATAGTTTTACAGACAGTCATTGTGTTGTGAGATCTATACCTCAGAAAGGTAGTAGTCTTTGGGAGGATGTACAATGTAAATGTATTTAGAATGTTAGACCTGTATTCAGGTTTACAGCAATGTACTTAGATGCAGATACATTTGCTTTAAAAACAAATTATGTTACTCATTTAAAATGAGTCTAGTGGCTGCAGGTATCTGGATCTTTCACATTACACCTCCTTAAAATGTCTTTACACAAATTATTATATGTCTACACTGTGGCTTAGGCCCATCCAGTATATCCAAGAAATACATGTGTACATTCAGATAATTTACTTGTATCACCATGCACAGTTTGATCTGCTCGAATTGTTGCAGGAAACAAATGATGAACAGCACAAAGCATCCGTTTATGTTCCCATTTAAAATGCAGGTGGGCATGACCACGGCGCTGACACATGCACCGGTCTATGAACAGAGTCAATTAGGAGCGGCTGCAGATTATTTCTTAATTAAATAGGGGGCTACCTTAACCACAAAGGTACAGCAGCTCACACCTCACAGTGCAACACTAACAGCTGCCAGGCCTTGTTCTGCTGAGAGAGAGGGGGCTGTTCATTAAGCAGCGCTATCTCTCCTGGGCTTGTCCACCTGCCTTGATCACGTTTGCATTAATAATGCATCGCCGAGTGCAGTAATACAACCATTACATTCGCTGCTCTTCCCAGCCTCTCGCTGGCAGCTCTGCCACCACAACATGGGGGGAAATTGTAATCTTTTTCTCCTTTATCCAGGGCTCCTCTCATATTGCCACCCCAAAGAACACATTTCTGCTGTATACACACACCAAAATGGCTTTACCCTTTCTCTTTAGGGTTCACTACACTTTGAAAACAATAGAGTAGAAACGGCTTCCGCCAGATGAAAGTTGACCATTTGGAGTCACAGTCTGAAGAATGTTCATTCCTCCGCAATTCCTTATCTGGTATGATATATAGGCTTTCGCAGCAGCTAAAGAACAAGAGAGTTTGTTTCTCAGAGCCAGAGAAATGATAGGATTCACAGCCGCAGACATGCCTTTTCAAGGTGACCATGAATTTGAATGGTGGCAGGAATTGTTTGGGAAGATTCCCTTCAATTATTGGACTCCCCTGATAGGAATAGATTGGGGGAGATTTGCATAGATTTCAAACACCTGTAATTAAATCTAAATGTGGCGTGGCCTCTCTCAAACAGCAGGATTTATGTGCAAGAGGTCCAAAAACCCGGAGAAAAAAGAAACCATTTCCAGGGATCACATTCTTGTTAAAATTCACAGAATAATTGTCTTTGTATAGGAGAACAGTATATCCAAACAGTCAATAGGAGAAATGGAACCAGTTGCGGAGCAGGCGTGACTGCTTGCTGCTAGGGTAAATATTACTTATTATTTTCTAATGTAACACTCCTAAGCCTGAGCTCAGATTTCCATTTGGAAGCAAACATTAAGGAGATTCAGGAGCCATCCAAATGGCCAAGTAATTAATGTTACCACGCACGCCCAAGATATTAGAATGTTAACAGTGTTGGAGCCATGTGATTCCGAATACAGAGTGAGGGCTTTATTACTACGGCCCAGACAGGGGGTGACATCCCTCCTAATTGGGGACATCAGAGTTCCTGCTGCTGTGTCTTATCCTCAGTTCAGATAACTCTTTTTTTTTTTTTTTACTTTTTTTTTTCACTTTCCCTTCTCCCGCTTCTTTCCCCATCACTCTCGCTCCTTATTACTAGAATCTGCTCTCATTAGCAGTCGGCTGCGTCCCCCCCTCCCCCCTCGTTTGCATTTCAAGTGGCGGCGCTGTGCAGGAGCAGCCTCGCGTTACCGTCAGGCAGGGAGGAAGGAGAGAAAGAGAGAGAGGAGGAGGCGAGAGCAGGAGCTGTCGCACGCGGTTGATGCTTCAACACTGCGCCGCATCCCGACATCTGGGGCCGTCTTTTTTCCCATGAGCACCAGTGTGTCATTAACAGGATTAATCTGGGCCCTAATTTCCTAATGATCGCTGTTTTAATGTATGTGAACGAGAGAAGTCTCTTGACTCATTACCGCCAATTTGCCTGAGACACACATAATCAAACTATCTAACAACCCACCAACATTTATTTTTGCTAATATGATTTTTTTTTCTCCCCCCACTGTGGATAGAGCAAACACAGTTTAGTTCTGGCTGAGTGGATTCCCAATCAGTGCTTAGAATAGGCTTTACCAAGACTGAATGAGAAACACCTCGTTTATCTCTGGATGTGTGGCCTACTCTTACTTTATTAAGCCCAACAGAGGTTGCTTAGTGTCTTTCCTGACATTACTACACTGTGCGACTATGGCAAAAAAATATGATATGACCCCCTGCAATAAAGTTTTAGTGTCAACAAAACTCTTACTAGCAAGTATGCCAATAGTAGGAGTTTGAACACACACTATACACTGTGGTGGCAAACCAGTAAGCCCACTTAAACATTAACATCAAGTGTACCATTGACTGGGGAAATGGTTCAGGTTTTGTGGCTAGTGGTCCCACACCATCCCATAAACACACAGATGTATTCAGGCCCCGGGGCAGCTGTAGGGCAGACCTGTGAAACCTGGCCATGGTGTCTTGGTTTAAGGGAAAAGTCTGAAGGATCTTCACCCAGGAGGATCCTCTGTGGCTTCTGTGACAGTTGACCTTTAACCCACCCAGCCTCGCGGCGGGTGAAAAAAAGTGGTTCAAGTCGCATCTTTGCAGGTCAGCGGCCCCCGTGTGATTTCATAATGCTGGGCCTCAACAGAAAGAGAGGATGACACAATCTTTAATATTAATGTTTGACGTATGTGTGTGTGTGTTTCTAGCTTTTATTAAGTATTTAACAAGCTTTGGCAAAGACTACAATTCTATGATTCATTTATTTTTTAATATCTAGGCTCAGCACACATATTTATAAACAGACAGGTTTAATAGTCTTCCTGAAGAAAAAAAGCTTTGTTTGTCATGTGATTTAGACAAAGTCCATTTCATGTTTTATTGCTCATTATATGATTTTAAAGCCGACACATTTTAGTACATTTTCCTCAATTTCAGAGTTCTTCTGGATATAAATCACTGGTGTTTTGGGAAGGGAACTTTTTTGTGGTAGATTCTTTTTTTTCTTTGTGGAGTTTGGGACAGAAGACAAAGTTCTTTGTTTGCCATGTAATATAATATGTATAAAGTTATGTTCTTGTCTTGTATTTCTGCTCCCATAATACCAGTGGTGGAAGTGAAAGTTGAAATAACGCAATAACAAGTAAGTCCTGCAATCAGAATTTCACTTCAGTAAAATATAATTAAAGATATTCAAATACTCAGTATGCTGGATGGTCCTTTCTAGAATATCCGGTTATTATATATGTTATATTATTGTATTCTAATTACTGTTGTAATAGTAATATGCTGCTTCAACGTTGGTGGTGGAGGTAGTTTCATATTGTTGAATTACGTAATCCTAAAGCTTCTCAAATGTAGTAAAAGTAAAAGTATAAAGAAGCATAAACAAGAAAAACAGACTAAAAATAATTATCAAACTACAAAAGCAAAGCATATTTTACTACATTAAATCATCAAGCTGCTCCTACACAATCTGTAAAATGTAAACAGCAATCAATAGTCATTTGGGTCATTCAATATGCATTGTATGTGGATGGACCGATGACATGCTGCCATGTGAAATCCTTAAAGTGGTATTAAATACTGCAATACCCATTTCTTATTATTGAAATTGAGAGATGTTCCTGCCTTAACGTTGCTATACACCCTGAAGTTCATTGCATATTCATATTCACATCATACAATACAGCATGTAACAACTTTGTTACGGTACCACAGTATACGCACAGCATGTGTGCAAATGTGAGGTGCGAACACAGGAAGCTAAACCTCACAGCTGCCAATAATGCAACACTCAGGACCCCAATATTTGAAAACTCGTGTGAAAGGCATTTGAACATAACTGATATCTGATTTCATCTGTGACTAAATATTAATTAAAGTCCTTTAAATGCCAGCCTGCTAATTGGTTTGCACCTGCATACGAGGAGCAGATTTCATGATTAATATTACCCCCAACTCACCTCTCTATCCCCGGTAAAAACTCCTGGTACAAGTAGAAGAGTGCAGGGTAAATATTGAATCTGGGACTAAACTCCTGCCTGCACGACAGAGCAGGGGAAAGGAGATGTGTGAGAGTTGAGAAGCTGTCCTAATTAAGAAGCTGTAATCAGGCTTGGAGCTAGGGGGTAACTCCCTGGGTGTCATTTGTGATATTAAACCATGCTGTCCTCCTCCTTCTGTTTGTTGTGCTTCACTGGCTGGAGCTAATCCATTTTAATATAGCCGCAAATATGCAAATGACCGTTTCAATATACCAAACCTCCAATAGCTATTCTCTTTTAATTCAACAAAAGTTAAGAGCAGGACCTTGTCAATCAAACTTTTTCCTCTCATAACAATACTAATGTTTTCCCATTATGCACAGTCCATCTAATTAAGAGGAAGTTTGTGTGGAGAAGGATTTGTGGCTCCCAGGAGAATGAAGGGCACGGCTTCTTTCACTTCTCAGGGCTGGCCTCAGGCGGATCTCAAAGTTGTTTGCTTACACTCATCAAATCCTCATAAAATAATGCAAAAGTGGAATCCACATAACGAACGGCTCGAGTCCGGTCTAGACCAGCTCCCCTGGCAGATGCAATACTCTCTACGCGAGCAGTCGAGGAATGAAAAGCTCAGCATCACTGTCTGTGAATAGATTGTGCAGTTTGTGAGCGGGGTTCGAAAGGCCAAGCACCCCACAATGAGATAGCAGCATTTATATCCTCGCGACACAATTCATAAATAATGGATGAATCTGTAGATCTCTAGCACCCTGTGCATCTACATGTCACAAGTGACTCAATGATGATACCATAAAGCAGAGCTAAAGTGGTTTAAGGTCTATTCTGTGGAAGTCTCAGGATAAAGAGGGCTAAGAGAACCAAGGGACATACTTCCTCAAGAATTCCTCTGCCGCCTGTGGGGAATACGAGAGGAAGAAAAACTCTGCTCTCAGCTGCTTAACCTTCCGACTAAAAGCACCAAGGACACTGTTACTGCCGGCTGATGGTGGGAGATTTGCAAGCACAGGCCAGGCTGCTACTGAATTCTTGCCTCATTTCAGTAATGAAGTCACAATGAATAGATGGGTGGAACTCATGTTAAAGGGGAACTTTGGTATTTTTAACCTGGATGTTTTCGTGTCGAAGTGACTAACGGGGACAATTTCTTAAAATTGATCCAGTACTGACTTAATACTGGACCAATTTTAAAAACTGTTGTCCTCATTATGGGCAAATAGGGTCCAGGTGGAAAAATACAGAAGTTTCCCTTTAACTTCCTAAAGCATTTCAAAACAGATCAGTCAGGCCTGAGCTTCATAGAAATACAACTTGTACAATAGAAAAATACATTCACCACAAACATAAACACAGAAATACATTAAAGCAAAGGTGTTACAAGCTAGCAATGTAAGTTGTAAGTGTCTGGAATAAATTTAAACTGGTCGCACAATATAAACTACTTCTTACAAAGAGAGTACTGTTATTGAATATATATATATATATAATAATACAGACAGGTAACTGCTGTGTAGCTAACAGAGCCAACTGACATGACTAACATTAGCTGTGACATTAACATGAATGTATGACCCGTTCAGAGTGAAGAGTAAGAGATAATATGGAGCATGATCCACATATCTGCAGTTGTGTTGTTCAGATTCTTTATTTAGGTAAACGTACTAATACCAGGCTGTAAAAATACATTTTTTTCCTGCATTAAAAATGTTCAGTACGTAAGTATGTCAGTGTATTCATGGGGGGAAAAGAACTCAATGCAGAACATTGTGACTGTTGCACTATTATATATTATATAACTACATTATTATTCATGCATTATTGTAAAAGCAGGATTTTACTGTTTAGGTTAAAATATTTTAAATGATAAGCAGGAAAATCGTCACATTTGTGAAGCTGAAGCCATGAAATGTTTACGGAAGCAAAAAGACTAAATGATCTTAATAGTTTCCAATTGATTTTCTGTCAACCGACTAATTGATTTATCGACTTACGGTTGCAGCTGTACTTGTTTCTACTGTTGGGAAGTTTTCATTTATAAATGTCATTTCTTATAATCTCTTTATATATCTTTATATAATCTGAATTAGTAACTAGTGACGAAAGCTGTGAGATACAGTGAATGCAGTGGAGTATAACGTACAACATTTCCCTCTGAGATGTAGTGGAGTAGAAGTAGAAAGTGAGTAAAGCTTTAGCGCCTTGAGATTGCTTTTAGCTTTGAAAGGCGCTTTATAAATACAATTTATTATTATTATTATTATTATTATTATTATTATTATTATTATTATTATTATTATTATTATTAAAGTACCTCAAATTTGGATTTAAGTACAGTACTACTAGTAAATTCACTTAGTTATATTCCACCACTATCTACTGTCTGATCTAAAAAATGCTGTTTAATAACTGTGAATCTGTGATTTTAAATTACATTTCACATAAATAACGCAACATACTTAAATTACGAAACATAATCCCAATAACATGAGCACTTAACGTCAGTGGGTTAGCATCATTGGAGCTCTAATTCTCTGTATTTTGCTGTGCATTCAACACTTACTTTGACATAACCTAAACATAGCCACAATCTCTATGAAAGATTTATTCTGATAAAAGAGGTAATTACTGTTTTAATACTAATCTTTGTTGAGTTACTTGTAAAAAGCATTACATAGCATTAAAGACTGAATTCACAGCTAGCTTCAATCACTGTGAGATGTTAATAGGCGTCATGCCTGACTTGACAGTTGCTTGGAGGTGTTACCTCTAACAGAGTGCAGTCCTGGGCTATATGACCTGTTTTTAATAGTAGTCAGATGCATCCCTAAAGGCGCGAATGAGGTGAAAATGAGGATGGGATGGAAACGGCTGAGACCAACATCACTGTATGTTTGTGTGTCATGTGCTGCTCTAAACAGATTTAGTGGATTTGGCTCAATACAGATACAAAACCAAACGTTTTCATAATGCTTTATAAAATAATTATATCTCATTATAAAGCATTTAATAGTGACTTATAATGTCAAGTAGAATCCTTCATCGTTGCTGGACAATATAGTTCTCGTAGTTGTAATACATTATAATCTTTGTATAGTGCATTATAATCACTGTGATAACTACATGAACATTGGTGCTTTTAATAAAGTAAAAATACATTTTACAACGTTTTGTGTGTTTCTGCATAGATTCATTGATATGTTTTACTTAGTACACTTAGAGTAACTTATATCAGAAGATTGAACATAATGCATGCTAAAATGATTATGTTTTATTAAAACTATGGACATTATAATACAATATGTTACTCAGTGAGTGACCAGCTATTATGAAGTATTATGCATACTAAAATGCTTTATAATATGTGTTATGATTATGTGATGTGTTATGCTTCTAACTATATTTATATAGAGCTATAAGCAGATTATAACGCATTATAAGTATGTTTATAATGCGTCATAGACATGGGTGTAACGTGCTACCAATAACACTCTCACGGCCCTACAGAATACAGCATGGCTACTCTTGCTTGTGCCTCCTCCTCTGCAGCGGCTGTATTCATCTGTCAAAGCTTTTCCGACGTGCATTTTAACTTGCTGGATAAACTCAGTCACCCTTGTGCCCCTTCAAATAGCTGTGGAAAGAAAGCTCCTTCAGTGGCTGTTCAATTATTGATTGACAGTAAAAAGCTTGTGGGTTCATTAAGATCATAGATGTGCTGGGGGGGTAATGCTCCAAAACTGGGGTAACTGCACAGCACTTAGTCACAGATGGCCCGGTAACAGTGCTCAATAGCTGGGAGGAAGGAGCGCAGACAGGAGCCTCGGTATCACACTCAACCTGGTATTGGTGTACCATTAAACACAGAGCCAGACTGTTCCTGCTAAGGATCTGTGTATCTGCTTGAGGGGAGCTCAAAGCAACAGCCGCAGACATCCTCCTCAAGGATGCTACATAAACGTCACCTCTTACTGGCGTTGGAAGGGGCCCTCTAACTCGCGATGCTGCACGCGAATTAAGTCTGTCGTATGCGAAAGCACATGAATATCCATATGGGCGGACGAATCAAAGCGTATCCTGTCTGAGAACGTAGAATAGGAATGTGCCAACACACTTATATCCACGTCTACGCCGAGCAGCAACAGCACTGAATGACATTATCTGACAATCTTTGTCTGATAGGCGCAGACACTGTACCTCCAGAGTCAATTTATTGGGGTGTTTATAATTCGGGGAGTGATGGTGACACGGTGAAGCCAGGTAATGGGTCTCTCTACGGAAACAAGCGGAGTATGGAACAAGAGACTACTTCATTAAAAAACCTGCTATCTAGGTCACATGAACTAACTGCATAAAGATCACTGAATTATTAACTATAATTGGGGCACCTAGATTGGATCAAATGAAAGAACCTTTAAAAGTATGAAAATAAATCTGTTTACAACACAATGTAATAATCCACAGAAATACATGTTCTTAATTTAAACCTGGTGACAATATGCTTATGAATAGCATAATGACTGTTGTTTCCTGAATATAAGGCAATAATCAAATCGTTAATATGAAAAGACTTTCTTGACTTGCCGTATCGTATGTTCATAATTAAGTCAGAGTGAGGACTTCTCCATTCCCCCGAGGTAGGCCGGGTTAAATTGAGTTGAAAATGAGATTTTAGCATCCCCTGCAATAATAGCGGGGAGCTGAACTTGGGTATGATCTCTGTTAATAGAGTGAGAGCACAGGAGAATTTGGTGTTATGCTGTGAATAGAGGCAGAACAGGTGGAAACCCGGATCCATTCCATGAACAGGCATGAAGTCAATTAGACAGCAGAGAGAGAGTGTGAAGAGTGGTGGGAGGAACATGTGCGTATAGGCAAGGAAGAATGTGGAGCCGGTGTTTTGGTAGACATCACGTGTCAAGGAGGATAAAGCAAAAAGAAAACTATTTATGCTCCATCAAAGTTGAATGTTCATTATTCATTGGAGACGGTCCTCTGAGGAAGATAAGAGGTAACAGAGATGCCTTTTTTCTTGTTATCTTTCCAATTAGGATTTAAGTCCACATTTCATTAAAAACAGGCAGATATGCCAGTACTACCAGCGTTGTTGTGGGATGATGCATCCACAATATGCATATTTCTCAGCATACTTTTGTATTCTTCTAATACAGTGCTATAAGCGTAATGCAGCCTTTTCACATTAGCTAGCATCCAGAATTTCCACTATTTAGCTACTTAAAGTAGCAAAGAGTGTCATGGTGGAGCTAAGTGGTTTCAGTTAAAAGGATAAAGCTGGTGAAATTCAACATTTTTGTTATTGTCAACATATCTATAACCAAAATCAAAAATATGTTAGTCCGTCTCTTCCCTGTACTGCCCACCGCTCTCAGCCTCAAGCCCAAGTCCTTCAAGTAATAATCACACAGACTTTCATCTCAATAAATATCTGGTTAAATCACCATCGCCAGTGCAGACTAAGTCAAGACCGAGTCCAGAGCCAATTGAGTCCTGTTCAAGACTATAATAGGCAATAGTGTCCTTCCAATGCTAATCTTCTGCTCTCCTGCGTAGCCGTGCTCACACAGCTTGGATAACAGCTCATTTTGGTTACAGCAGGCGACATAGTAGATAACAGACTAGTTAAAACAAATATATAAATAGCAAATGTAGCAAAGTTAAAAACAGATCACTGGCCCATATTACTTTCTCCAAGTCCAAGACTTCTAAAAAGACCGAACTGAAGTACTACAGCCCTGACTGTACGTGCATACACTGTTCTGTACAGAACACGTATAAAAAAGATATATATTTTTATGTTTACATCTTGCACTAAATAAAGTTTGAGACAAAAGAGAGGCATTAGTGGGATAAATATCATTTGCATCCTTATGCTGGAAATGAAAATCGACGACAACTGAACACAGTTCTCCTTATATATTTATATATATATATATATATATATATATATATATATATATATATATATTAACCACCACACCTAATACATCAGTATGAAATGAATCAATGATCTAACACTAAGATGCATCGCCACAGATGAGATTGTTTGCAACATGGTCACTGCGGGGGGTTAGAGAGCGTCTTTCAATTGAACTCCGTTGTCTTTAACATTCCAAATATGCAATTAAGCTAATTGGTAAGATGACTCTGTGATCCATTGTGGAGGATGATGAGGGGCAGGCCTCATCAGTCCCCTCTCATCCCAATTCGTTGGCCTTTCATTGTAATCTGCTTCACTAGGCGCACTCTTGCCCTCCCCATTAGGACTATCCCCAGTGGAGAGCCTTTTCCTGCATCACACTGTAACAGGCTTGTTAATAATACATTAATGAAGAGCTGCTCCTCCAGATTAGGTGGTGGCCCCTTGATAATGGGGAGCTGGAGGAGGGCCAGACAATCACCTCACTGTTGTAATCTAACCTTGGGTTAAATAAGCTTTTGTTAGTGAGAGAGAGCATGAGAGGGGGGAGGGGGGAGGGGAGGGGGGGGGGGGGGGGTGACAAGAACACTCGCCCAAGGAAATGTAAATGACTCTTTTGTCTCAAACATGGGTGAAAATGTGAAACGGTAAGGAAGGAGGACTAGAGCTCGCCCCTGTTTGTGGGTAACCAGACATAATTGTGTGGTGGAAACACAATTACCAGGTACTTTAGGAGATGACAGGTGATTGTTGCTCTCTGCCTGCGATATGCTGCAGACAGGCTGAAATGCAGCACTGTCAGCAAGTTGCGTGGCAGGGATCGTTCCTCGGATGTCAAATTTCCCCCCGTTTCTCTGTGAGTGACGGTCCACGCTTCCACGCGAAATGTACTGCTCTGGGTTCGGAATCCCTGCTTGCAAAATGTATCCTGATGCTAGCAATCTACAAACAATAACAAATAAAATGCCAAAGAGTTTGGCTTAAATATTTTAAATACCCTCCGCTCTTTTTGAATGGTATTCCACTCTCAGGATGTATGTCTTGTCTCTGCGTGCTGTTTTGGCAGCATCTTTCCCCCTGTCTGTCTCCTAATAGAAATCTTGATAGAAATATCAGAAGGAGATTTTAATCACAGGGGTGTTGTGCATGCTTACTTATCTGAACCACAAAGGAAGAAAGACGCTGTCACCCCTCTCGTAGAGCAGCCTCTGTCAGGGAGAAATGTGCCCTAAGACACATCTCCCGTTCAGGCTATGTAACACTTGCCAAACTGCAGCAAACTTAACAGTTGCAGCTGAGAACAAACGGAATGAGGAAGCGATGGAAAAATAAGATTGAATGAAATGTTTCCTGGAGTCAAATACAGTACGTTAAAGAAGAGCCTTGAGAGAAAACATTCAGGGGGAGAAGGTAAACACAACCATTAAGTTTCTAACTGAGACAGAGTGAACGGGGAATTTGGAGTGTGCTTTCGTCTCCTGATCCCCCCCCTTCCCCAACCCCGTCTTTGTTTTGTTTTGTTCCTTACAATGTTTTGATGGGGACACATGTTAAAATCCAGCATTTAATTTAAACTTCTGAGTCAGAAACAGAGGAAGTGAAGGAGTGAAACCCATGTCAACATATTTCTCTGCTCCTTCACCTCGACGCACAAATTGCTGCAACTGATAGCGAAAGACGACGGGAAACTGTAAACGTCACCCTCTGTAAAGTTACTGCCAAGAAACTCCACTAAATCCAAGACATGTCGTCTACTTTTGTCTGTAATAAATAAATAACCGCCCAAATAAAACTTTGGTGGGAGTGGATTAAAAATACAGAGCGGCTGCATGAAGTAAAGTCAGTCATGTTCAATTAAGCCCGTACAACCAATGTTCTTTCTAAAGTCGGGGTAATTTGAAGCTCCCTGATGTTTTCATACAGGCCTTTTCTACTTATCTCCACATAAAAGGGGCAGTTCAGAAATTGTTGTACCAAAGTAAGTTCTAAAAGACCTTCAAATCATTAAGTATGAGTTTTCAAAGAGCTGCCGATTGAAAGCCAATAGGAAAGTCCTCACACTTTTATCTTGGATGTTAAAGAAAAAGATGAGGATCTTGAGCCTGGGCCTTTCAGATAAGTGAATATATTTAATTTTTGAAAGAATCACAGAGTTGGTGTCTTTGGTCCTCATGCCTACTGGGACCAAGGCGTGAAGAAGTCAAAGTTTTTTTTCTTCCCCTCATCTCTCCATCTCTCACCCTGCTGTACTCATAAAGAGGAATAGGCCCTGAAACCTCACTGGGCCTCTAAGTTGATTTATTTATCAGGTCTACTCTGCTCCCGAGTGATGACTGTGTGTGATGGATACCCAGGGGTAGGTCTTTGCAGAGCATCCCCCCCTTCTCTCCCCTCCTCGCTCCCTCGTCGCGGCATCAGAGCTCACGCCTGACACCGGGCTTTCATGGCGGGGCACGGCTCAGGCCCTTGCTCTTAATGAATGCCGAGCGGTGCTGCTGCTGCTAGCATATCCACGAATGTGACTGACCAGGCCATTAAACACAGACAGGTTAGGTTTCACATTCCCACAAGTTCCTCACCCCCTCTGCTGTGCGGCTCAGACACTGTACGTCCTACCCATATGCCACAGCTGTTTGTTTAGCCCGGAGAGAGTTCTCTGTCACCCTGCCAAAAACTGCACTCCTAGAGACTCCTGGAAACCACACATGCAACACAACAAAACAGAAACTCCCTCATCAACCTGAGATAGAAAGACAGATAGAGAAAGTAAATCTTTTTATAAAAAACATTGGCACTCTTTCCCTGGAAAAACACAACTTTTAGGCCTCCTGCTGTCGAGAGTCCCGAAAATGTCCTTTTGTTATTTGTTCCAAAATGGCGGCTGTTGGTAACAGAAAACACTTGTTTGTTGTTGTTTGGTTTTCGTCGCCGTGTTCCAACATGTTAGCGGCGCAGGGACCCGCTGATAGAATGAACATCTGGCTTTTGTGCATAGCTGAAAGAGCACACATATATTATACATGATGTTCTGTACATCTGCCAAAGAGCCAGCCTGTGTGTTCCTCAATCAGTGCAAACACACATAATAACACACTCTTTCTCTGCTATTTGTAACTAGCCAAGCATCACATTTTCCAAATTGTATATTATCTCAATTGGTTGGTATGGGATTTTTAAACTGAATTCTTAACTTGCTGTGTTTTGTTGCACTGGGGGCAGACAGAGTTAAATATTGAGTTTTCCAATTAGGGAAATTCTCAGAGAAAACAGATGGCTTGCCAATGGTGTTACAGGCAACACCTGAATTCTGTCAATAATTATACCGTGCTCGGGTTGGGAGGTAAATTAGCTGAAACCATCAACTCTCTTGACATAATAAGCAGAAACCTTTGTTACACTGTATTGTACTGCACATGTTTAATTAAACGAAAGACACGGTCACCAGTCCTTCATCTAACATGAAAGCCTGTGGCAATGCAAACTTGTTTGCATCAATTAATTGCCACTTAGGGACTATGTTTAGATGAATGACCATGCAGAAAGAAAATTAATGTTATACAATGCATGAAAATGATTCAGCTTGCCATATTTGAACACTAAATTGTCCAGTATAACATGCATGCCAGCCATCTGAACACTCAACAGTAATTCCTTGGGGGTCTGAGGTAGTGAGGTTCCACTCGCCATCTGTTTCACGACTGTTAGGAAAGCAGAGACTCTCCCATCTTTTCAAAACTAGCAGAGGAAAATAAATTAAACCAAAGCAGATGTTATTTTCTCTAAGAAGTGAGCTTAATAGTGAAATCTACTGACTGAAGCGAGGACACAGGAGAAGGAACAGGCTGATATTTCTGAGAAATAGTTGTGTAAGGACTGGAATCAGACATGTTCCTTAAAAATATTATAAATATACTAATTTACATTAGCAAGTACTTTCTGTCAGAAACATAATGCTGCCGGGATTTTTTAAATCAATATAACTTTATTTTTGTAGACTGCAATATCATTTATTTATTTTCTCTGCAATATCTGCTCCTAACAACTAAAGCATAATTAACATTTTCATAGTTATTACTATAACCTCCACCAAGGAGGTTATGTTTTTGGTTTCTTTGTTTGTTTGTTTGTCTGTCAGCAAGATTACAGAAAAACTTCCGGTGAGATTTTCATGAAACTTGGTGGAAGTATGAGCCATTACATTATTGTTTTTCACTTATTGTAGCAGGCTTGGTAGAAGTCTGCGCTCTAGAGGGCCCTTCTTGTTTTCATAGTTTTTTTTACAGTTTATTGCAACTGGGGTTTTATTTTCGTAGTTGCCAGTGGTTCTATAAAGCAACAAAACACCAAAGTACTTACTGAGCATTAAGAACCAAAACAACATGGTGGATGAACAAGAAACAAGAGCAGTCAGACGGGTCACACAGGTTGAAAACAAGCCCCCAGGTTAGTCACATTTATTTGGAAGAGAAAAAAAGAGATTATTACAACCCAAATTTGTATTTGTAAACATCTGTCAAGCTTTACAGGCCAACTTCATGGTTCACCATGGACTCCACTTTTCTTTCTTTACCTCCAAATAAAGTGGCTTTGGGTGCTTTCATACCTGAGCTTTATGTTCCCTTTAAACAAACCCTGGAGAGTTTTGCCAGAAGGTCCGGTTGGTTTGATGGTAAGAGCTCAACCAATCTCTGGTCTGTCTGAAAACGTGGGTCTCAGTTTTCTTCCAAATGTACCAGACGACCCAAATATAGGAAATGAACCAAACAAACAAATCTCTCTCTCTCATCAGGGCCCGCCTTCTCCTTCCGTACCATCCCACGTCTCATTTGAAGAATAACTTCACCAAATGTAACAAACTACAGGTGTGAAAGCGCTATTAGACAATCTTGAAAGTGACCGCTTGCCTTTGTTGCCCTGTTGGCCCTTTGTTTAACAACATTGTTGCATTCCAAGATTCCAAATTCCATTTTTACACAGAAAAAGTGTTATGTACTGCATTTGTTTCGGGGAAGGGATCGCCTTAGAAGGAAAATGATTACAGCGATGACACATGTTTCAGTCTACATACTGTATGAGCATCGTATAAAGAAGCCATTACATTTCAGCTGAAACGGGCAAAGCAAATTACTTGTAAATAAAGGTTTTTCGAGGGAGACAGGCTTTCAGACAGCAACTCTATACTGCAGCCTACACTCACACTCATGCACACACAACACAAATTCTAAATAGACCCGGTAATTTCAGTACACCGAGTAATGCATCGTACTGTTGGCTTACAGTCCAAAATATGTCATATTGTCTCCTGACATAACGCAGCACACCTCTTGCCTTATGTGTCACATCAATTTGCTGTCAACTGGTGCGAGTGTGTACTCAACATGTAGCACGATCCACACTTCTGTTCTCACAGGAAAGTTTCACTGTTTTATGCCGTCTAGCCGTAAGAGTGATAATTGGGTAATGAGTAAATAAACAGCTGGAGTCTCTGTGTTTTGGCTCTTCAAGTAAAAAAAGTTAAATGTAGGACTAAAAGGAAACACACACCCGGGTACTGAGCCACACACACACACACACACACACACACACACACACACACACACACACACACACAGGCCTCTCCAAAGCTCCTTCGAACACTACTGAGGTAAACTTGTCATAGAGGGAGCAGCTATTTGGGGACCATCTTGCTGTGTGTGTCTCCCTGGCTGAACTGCAGGGAACAATGACAGGAAGGAAGCAGGCTGGAGGTGAGTGAGGTGTGAGAGCCCTAAGAGTGTGTATCCAAGCCCTAATTAACTCTCTGCTGCTTCCTCTCTCCCTGGCATCCCTGCCTTCCTGGGGCACATGCCAGTTACACGGATGGTGTGTGTTTATGCATGTGTGTACTGTATGTGTGTGTATTTGCAAGCAACATAATATCACTGTCACCATCGTTTGTTCCTGTGCTCCCCCCCTCCTTCTCGCCTGGCACGCCTGCCCTCCTGTGTCAGGTTTTTGTGAAACATCCCGAAGCCACCGGATGGAGCATAATTACCCTCTGCTCGCCGTGAACTCTTGTCCCCCAAAACAAGAGCTTTCTGAGACTGTATCCATAAACAAACCAGCCTCCTCCTCCCAGTGTGCCACCCACTCATTATGGGTGTGCTGTAGACCTGGTCAGAGAGTGCCCCCAAGTCTGACAGCAGCTTTTTAATGACATCTCAACATGGTAAATGTTCTCTAACAATACTGTCTTGTATAGTAGGTTCTGACCCTCTTCTTAAAGCAGAAGAGTCAGCTATGAGTACGACCTGCGACAGAGGGCTGCTGCTTACTGGAAATGTATAAAACTAAAACAAAAATGAAGCGATTTATTTATCCCGAGGTGCACCAGCAGCCCGGCCCCTCATTTTGCTAAGCCCATTGCTTTAAGTAGCCTTGTCAGAACTTGATGCGAGCCATTAAAGGCAGTGATGATGCACTACGGCATACACCCCCCACTCTGACAGCCGCACTGTCGCCGCCAAGCTGCAAAGCTTTAATACATGACTAGGAAGGCGTCCAAAGACCAGAATAAAGAACGGAGGGAAAAGATGAAATACATGCGAGAGGGTGGCAGACAGCTGAACAAACGCAATGACTTAGAACATGTGCCTAACAGCTCACTCTTTACACAATCAACCATGTAAATTATTGAGATATCATCAAAAATAAATAGTTCAATAAAAAAAAAGGCTGTGCTGAGGCCCAATTATGCAGTTTAGATGCTTATATCCA
Source organism: Cottoperca gobio (assembly GCF_900634415.1). Taxonomy (NCBI): domain Eukaryota; kingdom Metazoa; phylum Chordata; class Actinopteri; order Perciformes; family Bovichtidae; genus Cottoperca; species Cottoperca gobio. Next base: position 4,482,683 of record NC_041358.1, on the reverse strand, counting down.
TGTTTTCTCCTTGGTAATTATTGGAATGGAAAAGACGATTGTTTATGTGGGAAACAGTTGAGATCTAACGGAATCTGAAGTATGGAGAAGATCCAAAGCAAAGAGGGCTCGGACCACCACATAACACAGCTACTGTATCTGCCCGCCTTTATCTCTCCCATCCAAAGAGGTTATCTAAGAAATCAAATCAGGTGAACTTGACATGGCTCACTTCCAATCCGAGTCAGGGTAGCTCCGTAGCTGCAGCGGCACCATCTTTGAAGCATTAGCTGAATGAGTCCTGCAGAAGGGAGAGTGCAAAGGCTGTGTTAAATGTCCATTGTTTTAACGGTTTCAGGCTTTATCCCTGTGTTCTCCAGTGGCGCTTCCTCAAAGAGAAATGCCCTGGGAGTCCAGGCGCTTTGAGCTGGGACTAGCCCTCTTCCTCTGGTCCTTACATGTGATCTCCTTGATTTTAATGAGGCCACATGGACCCCCTGTGATGTGCTTTGGAGGATGGGGAGATCCCGCACTCGCTCTGAGGCCGTGATGGTGGTTGAACACCGGTGACCCCTTCTCCCCCACCCCTCGTTTCAGCCGGGCCTCTCAGGCACTTCTAATGTTTTATTAACCAGGTTCACTGGTTCACACTCTTCTGAGGAAATACAACAGCCTGTCAATCATCCATCTGTATAAAGTGCACTGTAGCTTCACAATGGAGCCTGCATGTATCACATGCATTGGATCAATAAGAAATCTTTCTGACTGCTTCACAGAGGATGTCGACAATGTTGCTGCACCTGCATATTAAGCAGACCTTGGGAGGCCTGTGTATACATTCACAACACAATGGCAGTAATTAAACAAACCCACAAATTAGTCCTGTCATGTAAACAGGATAGAAATGTTTAATCATGCTTGTAGGTGATCACTGAGCTTATTAGCAGCAGCACCTCAGTGTCAGAGCCATGTGCTGCTTCTGATGCAGTTGAACTTAGTGTGCAGTGGTTGATCTTACTAACAGCTTTGTTAGCCAGCCGGCCAGGAGCCAGCATGAAGTGGCTGCTAAAATTCCCAAGGGAGCTATTTTTTTCATAAAATTAAATTAATTAATTTTACAATGCAATAGCCTTAGAAAGTCTAAATGACAACAGAGTAAGGCTACTGTTTCAAAATCAAAGAATACGTTTATTAATCACAGCACTCACATAACAATGTAGCACTATCAGAGCCTAAATACCATTCAAATGTATGAATGATTCTCTGTCAATAAAGCTGTTTGCAGCATGCAGCTCTCTCCCTCTTTATATCTATTTCTGTTTCTCTCTCTCTTTGTCTCCCTTCTGTCTGTGGATTGCTACAATAGGGAAAATTGAATTAGGGCCGAAAGTTTTATTTACAACCATGAAAAGCAAGCAGGCTAAGAAAACCAAACTAAGTGATGTGTTCTGTCTGTCTATTGATCTCCTCCACTGCGCTCAGCACCACACCCAACACACGCACCCACGGCCCCTACGCAGTACACACGACGACAACAGCGAGCGATATAGATACATAAAGCTTAAACAGAGGGGGCGAAAAATGCAACTGAGGGGGCTAAACCCCCTTAAGCCCTCTCGGGGACGCCAGGCCCGCAGCAGCATTAGAGGCCTAAAGATGGGGACAGGCCTGTGGACAGACTTTATGTATGTAGGTCTGTCCAACTCTTTGGTCCTAAGACATTTTGACAAAACACTGGCCAGGTTAAGTGAATGTGATATGGATATTCATTGGATTTCAAGACATGATTCTTAATTATTTGATGACTTTGTTCTACTGTAGCACAATTAAAACTGTAACTATTGAAGATACAGCAACACTACATTTTCTTGTTGATACACTACTAAAAGTAAAAGTAGCTTAACAGAAACACCTTTAAATGAGAATGAATACATTTAATAAACAAGTGTGGTTGTCAGAGACTCTGGTCTTTAGTATATTACTATATAGTTAAACAAGTAGCTTCCCTGCATGTAGTATTGCTACAGGTAAGCAAGTGGATGTTTGTGCTGTGAAATGGATAAATGACTATGGCTGAATGAAGGTGTGCATATAGGTGCAGTGCTGTCCATAGGACTGAACCGGAGCGGTGCAGGAAATGAAGGGACAGTCAACGAGGCATAGCAAGCGCTGCAAACAGCTGATTCTACACACCTTCCCATGCTGATTTTGAATGACTATTCGAAATGGTCTGATTAATAAATATAAATATTATTGCCCCTCCCTTTAATACCCACTGTACACTGCCTGCTCAGCACTCAACAGCATGAGCAGACACACAGAGTTAGCAGCTAAAGAGCCAGACACCAAGGTAAAGCAAAAAGAGAGCAAATATTGGCCGTATATTATATTATATTATATATATTGATCAGGTGAACAGAAACATGACTCCAAACGAATGCTTATGACGGTCCATATCTACTAGAAGTGCGTTTGTTAACAAATTCGCAATTTATGTTCTCGAGCTCCCTCATCAGGCCAAATTTTCCACTTATTTTCCAGAAAGAAATAACGAATGTTTTATATTTTGCAATACAACTACCGGTGGCCTACTTGTAATGCTCTAGGAATATTTTTAATTATCACTTCATTGTTATATCTATTAAACATGTTCTGACTATGAGGTGACTATTACAGCTTCTAGGGGGTGCTTGTATATTTAGACCATGAAAACTTCAGTCTCAAAGTACTGTGTAGTATAACGATGCAAATGTGTTCTTTTATTGTGTGCGTTCACACAAGCATTGGGAAATGGCACTACGTCAGAGGCGACAACACTGAAGGAGAGACAGGAAGACATGTGAGAGAGCGAGCAAGCTTGTCATGTCAGTGTGGGGGCTCTGCACCTTCTCTGACACAGCTGTACACAGCTACAGTGTGCACGATGCTTAATTGTGCCAATGTTTACTCTTTCACCATAATTTCACCTTGGAGCTTTGTGTAGTTATTAATCATAAAAACGTTTTGGATAGGAATTTTTTCATTCATAAAAAGAGGATTTTTAGTTGCACACTGGTTGAAATACTGTAGATGTTATTACTCCACCTAGTTTGAACATTTGTCATGGCGTTGATTGGAGTATTATTATATGTAATAAGAGCTCCAACTACAGGTGGAGAACCAGTTACAGCTACAGGCTAAGGACAGACTGTAATGTTAGTCGTGGCTTCTTTGATAAGAAGGAACTCACCCAGCCAGCATGTGAACTGACTGATCACATTGGTTGTGCTACGGTGACTACTGTACCTAATGAACTCCTCAGACTTCAACATTTTAGCAGGTTCACTCTTGTAACATTTTCTAGCTTGTTCACACTCAAGGTAAAAGACCAAAATATGTGTCTCCGCTTGCAGACAAGGATACAATCTAGAAAGCTAAATTTAGCTGCGGCATTAATATGCAGATATCTATTTATAGAGTTTAATAAAAAGCTAAATCGTTGCCATACGATGGCCAATGAGTTCCGCCTCCTTTGCTCTCACAAGGACTGTTTACCTGCATGCAACCAAAGCCAGCTCAAACGTCATTGGTTATTGGTTATGAACCAGAGCGCTTACGACACCAACATCTTGTCCAGTTTCCTACATATTCTGCATATGTTTATCATTCAAGGTTGTAGGTATAGCTTTAGTCTCTTATGCAGGTATAATCTCCCAATCAGTTGTCTCTGTTTAGGTTACTGGATCATTACACATCTCTGGACTATTCTGCTGAAAAACAGATTTTGTTAGTTGAAGCCTGGCTGGCGGCTGTCACTTCCTTGTTATTCTGGAGGACCACATAGCAAATACACAGAAAGTGGGATAAAGGGTTTAGAAAAAGTATGCTGGTCTTGTTTCCTAATCACTCAGGAGTTTCACAATATATCCACTTGTGAATGTGATTTCAATTCACAGGCATGTCCAACAAAGCCCAAAAGTATTCGCGTTAATGGAAGCTGAGACGACATTAACCTCATCTCATGTGTGAGGAGTCACTTCACACAGACACACACATGCACCTTCACCGACAATGTTTTTGCTATATATGCGAGGAAATTGTATTACAATATAGTACATTCATGGCCTATGGGCTTACCCTAACCCTAACCAGTAACCACTGTAACCCTGGAACTCACCTTAACTAATAGCCCCAAAATCAATCCAAAAATGTCTTCACAAAAACATTGGACTGTCAAAATCGGTCCCCATGAGTATAGATTTACCAAACACACACACCCGCATGCAGAAGTCTGAGGAGAAGCCTATATGAAACATCTGTTCCAGTCACGGCGTCTCTTTCTCAATTACACCAACATTTGAATCCGCACAAGTCATTACTGTTCCCGTAAAACAGCATTACCAGGCGGAGGAAGGGGCACACACCTCAACACTTGTTGTAAATCTAATTTCATTTTGAAACTCAGCCGTTGCTGCTGATTGGGTCAGCGGTTTCACCACTGACAGTCCACAACAGTCCGTTTTCAATTGCTATTCTAAGTGGATAAACACAAACTTAAAGATACACTGAGAGTTATTGAGTTCAGCTCATCTCTGTCCTTTCTCCACACTCCCAAACACACCTACACTCGACGTACATGAGGCACTGCTTATGCATTTCCAGTTTGCCTCAGCTTCTACTGCTGATAGGTGCTATTAAGTCTGAAGTTGTATGAAACACCCCTCTGACAGATATCTTTGTCAGTCCAAGGCCATATTAAAAGAGAAAGACCCCTTGACTCCACTCAGGCAGTAATATTTTCATATGTTATATGTATTATTCTGCCTAAAATTATTTTTAAATTCAAAGAGTGAAGGTTGCTCTCTTTCTGCGAAAACTACAGATGGAACTATTTTGGCGCCGTGTACGTTATTTTTAGAACGTAGTATTGATATTTGATGAACAGACACAGTCATTACATAAAGTAAAAGTAAGTAGAACTTGATAGCTTTTGGGTCTCTTAAATAATAATAATAATAATAATAATAATAATAATAATAATAATAATAATAATAATAATAATAATAATAATATACCCATTAAGTGTGCCTTCACTAACGTTGTGATTAATCTGAACTAATCAGAAAATGACAAAATATCAAGATAGAATTTGCATCATGAAAACAAAAGCAAACATTAGGTTAACAGTAAATGCAGCAAAACTTCACAAAAATGTATCCCATAGAGGCAATAATGTGTCTGATTTGTCCTGTTTTTCTCCCAGTAAATATTGCATAGAAAGTAAACAGATGAAGACGACAGTAATGGCTAGAGTGGTGACTTTACATTCTGCTACTCTGTTCAAATGGACCCTGAGTGGGAGCAGAGAAAAGGCCTCTCTCTGTGACGTGTCCCACAACAGTGTTGTGAAGGGCAGGCTCAGGAGAGGAAAGTGACATTTAGGCAGAGCTAAAACAATGGAACAGTAGTGCTTTAATGTCTCATAAGACGTCCTCTAAACATGGCTTTTCCATCTGAAAGCATCTCCATGCTGAGTCAAGTGCACTAACTGTGCATGAAAGAGCTCGTTCCCTCAGGACAAGGATGCCTGATACCCGCAAGAATAAACTGGCCTTTAACTGCCAAGCTCCACACAGCACAAGATACACAGACTAAAGCTCCCTGTGCGAAAGGGACAAAACAACACCAGGACCAAAACCAAAGCTTCACATCTTCTGTGTGACCTCTACCAATCGCATCTGACAACTAATGCTATGAGTAAATCTTTCTTTTCTTTCTTTTCTATTTATGAAATGTAATGAAATAACTACTAATATGTTTCAGTTGAACATTGTCAAGTGGGAAAGGCAACAGAGAATTATAATTTCAACATGCTGCTCCAAAATCTCTGTCCTTCTAATAAACAAGACATTGAGAGAGCAGCTGTATTCAGCACATTTTGACCAATTAAAGGGAAACAAATGGATAATAACGTAGGAATGACAAGAAATTTAAATACTTATTAATTATTATTACTTATTAAAAAGCAAAAGCTTAATGATATAAAATAAAAATGACTATGTATGAAATAGAATGTAATTTAATTATTTAATGATGAGATGTTCAATCAAAACAAGATGCAAAGTCATGATTATGAGACAAGTCAACATTTTGATTGCAAAGTAAAAACTTATTTTGACAAAATTATAAGAAAAAAGATGTCACAATTGTACATACTGTACATGTATAAACTTAGTATCTCATCATTTTGACCTGTGATTGAGTTGTTCTACTAAGTTATACAACCAGGTTACAATGTATAGAAGCCCAGGAAAGAAATACACAGAGGTCATGGTTAGATATTTTAGGAGGTTAGATAAAAGAAAGATTTCGACTAGAAATAACTAGAAATAATTAAATGTGTGAAATCTCTGTTTTGTACTAAACAATACAACAAGGTAGTTTAGCACATTTTCTCTAAGGAAAGACACATTAAAAGTTAGGAATGACTAAAAATAAAAATACTCTAAGTCTTACTGTACGTACTCTACACTGACTTTAAGCCAACACGTTTAAAATGAGCAATTCTGTAATATAATCAGTATAAAATTAGCAATAGTTATGAGATTATTTTGGACTTTTTTATTTCAGATATCACGAGATTACTCAGTATAATTGTCTCATCAATTTGATTTACCATGAGTATTCTTTTTCTTTTCCTGGTGGAAATGAGCTGCTCTAAAATTGTAACCACATTGCATAATATATCCAAACAATACAACATTGTTACAATTGTAAGTGAGCTCATTTGTGCCCGGAGGGGAAGAAGATGAAAAGTAAGGAATAATGAACAATCTAAATACTTATGGTGAGCCCACATAATGGGTCAAAGTCATTTCCCCCTCTTTTAATAAAAATGCTAAAATACAAAGTAAAACATTGACTTCCAGAAGTCACATTATGAGTTAATGATTACTTTCATTGACTCTCATAATTACTTAGTATAAGTAAAATCATTTTAACCTAACGTGAGTGTTGATTAACATCTGCTTTCCAAACATTTACTGTTAGTGTTTCATCAGGCAGAAATCACTCACTGTGAGGGGACATACAAGAGGTCTAGACTTGCCAATTGTAAAGACTTGACCTATGAGTTATAAAACCTCCCAAAGATTTGTTGCAATTTCTTTCAGACCTACTCCATATTTGAACTAATGCTTTCTAAGAATGGCCTTCTCAAGGTGAGAATAAAATGAAAGGAAGAGAGCGTCTTCCCCACGCCACGATGGGTGGCTCACAACAGTTTGCAACGGGCTGCTCAGGAAAACAAATATTTTTTGCCAAGTGGCTGCAGTTGTGAAGTACATACGTCCCGCAGCTCTGATTTTACATCCTGTCACATTAATCATTCAAAGCACTCTATATAAATATTAAAAGTAATAGCTTCACTATTCAGCTATTACTCCATCATTCCCTGAAATCATCATAAAACATTCAGAGCCTTTTAGAAAATTTACACACTTGAATTTGATGGCGGGGAAAGCAGGCTGTCAGAGTGCGAGGTCCTGGAAGCTTAAATAATAGTGGAAAGCTGTTTATGGAACATGCTTTATTTATTCATTGTCTCAGAGTAAGGTCTTCAGTTTAGATGGGCAAGGAGAATCAGAGAGACAGAGGGAGGGTGAGACAGAGAGGAAGACACACGGCGATGGAGAGGGAGAAAATCAAAGTAAGACCTGTCTGGGGAAAAAGCTGAAACACAGAGCAATAAAAGAGGAAAAAATGCAGAGTCCATGAGATTCTCAGCACAAGGTCAATCAATGGAAGGACTCTGGATCCAGGAGCAGCTAATGGATTGTGAAGACGCGTAGCAGGGTTATGAATTTTTAACCAGTTCCTCCTTCAGCCCGGACCTCCATAAATCAATGACGACTTATTGGAGAAGATCAATTATGCAAACTTAAAAACATTTAATGACAGATAATGAAGAAGTCCCAGGAGGCTGGAACCCGACTCGTATCCCAGGAATCATTTGTGGAGCAAGAGCCGAACTGGGGCTCTTAGCACAACTTTCAAGGCCACAACTTAAACACCTCGCTGCCTACTTAGCAGCAGAGCGGCATGGAGAGAGAAAACCCTGCTGGAGATTACTGATGTGGGCATAAAGCCTGAATCTGTCAGAAATGCTACACAGTATTAAACATCACCATCTGAATAAGCAGAACCTCAGCGATGTGTTTTTGATCAGTTTAAGTTTGATCTATTTGTAAAAGATTTTCCCCTGCAGAAGAAAGACACGGCCACCTTAGAGCGCTCAGCGTATTATTGCCGACATTTCCCGAAGCTCATCATAAAAATGCCCTCGGGCCGCCCCCTGTGGTAGTAATCTCAAATCACTGAGCTCTAAACAATGTTAAGCACAAGCGCGCACATTAAAAGGCTCTCTGCAAATCTGTCCTCTCCACTCACGTCGCGCACAATGCCTGTGACCCTGTCACCGCATGCTTTTATGTCGTCTGTGTCCTTCGAACAATTCATGTTTAATGTATCACTTCTCTTTTACTTGTCTAGCCATCCGCGCAGGCTGTTCAAAAGATTGTACGGCAGCTTTAGTGCTTGTTATCTCTCTATTGGAAAAGAAATAATACGCCATCTGCTTTTTAAATTCGGATATTAAGAGACCTTTAAACAGGTGTTTAGGATCAGCCAGGCTCGAGTCATTTGGGCACGATTGAGGCTGAATCCGTACGATCCGTGGGACTATTTGCAATTATCGACTTTGCTCAAACTGTGTGCACACTGCTTAAGAAACACATGAGACGGAGAGTGAAGAAGACACAGATACGGGAGGGGAGGGGGATCAAAGCGGATCTAAGCAAATGCATCATGGCTCAGGTCATTTGTGTTTACATCGAGGCAGGGAAATTCATTTTTTATTACTCTAGGTACTTTATCAATCCCATTGACAATTCTTTCCAGATGTTTGTGTGCATCCCCTGGGTGTCTGAGCGACATCTACAGGGCTGATGGAGAGACTTAGAACCGAGCTCACATCTGTCCCTCTCGCCTCTTTTCTCTGGGAGAGCAACCTTTTCATCACTCTGACAGTGAGGAGAAAGTGCTTTCCGACTGTACTGAACTCCTCTGTAAGTACAGTACATCCTAAAAAATGTGTGTGTTTTTTATGAGTGACGTGTGTTTGGTTAGATTCTCCCCGTCCATAATGCCAGAAGGTCACTTTCCCCCTCGTCTGTAGTGGTTGAAGGAGGTAAAGAGGCACTTAGCCGCTGATGGGCTTTACTTCAGATGGGCCTCGCTGGTGATTTCTTTGCCCCATTTCTTCTCAATTTTTTCCAAATGTACCTCTGAGACAGCCATATAATTACGTATCATTTGGAATGACATTTCATTTACTAATTTGCTGTGTTATGGTGCTACATTTTTTAATCTGTTTTCCAGATACACTTTATTTAGAAAATCAATACTCTGCAGTGTTTTTATATTTACAGGGCTGTTTCACTTTCAGAATTGGAGTCGATCACAGTCGATGTTGGTACCGCCCATCGATGAGGTGATTAAAATAATGTAGATTTTAGTTTTGTTGAACTCATTCATTAGGTGAGAAAACCCTTCAGAATCCACGAGAATATCCGCGTGCTACAGTATGTATCATCATAACAATTAAGATGGAGGCGGTAGGGCTAAAAGGAAAAGTCTGAAGTGACTACGTCTATCTCTGGGTTTGTGCAGGTACATCTTCACGCTCTGCTGGGTCTCGTCCAGACAGGAGCGATGACCCAGAGTCAGGCCAAAATGTTTACTGGCAGATGTGTTTTAAAGGAGCTCTCCTTAGCTGGTCATGGCAGCGGAAAATACCCTGCTGTTCGGTGCATCTGCAATTCGCTGCTCTTCCCAATTCCACCTGCAAAACCTGACCTTTTAAAGAAATGATGGATGAGCTGGCCATGCTACTGTTTCTTCCCCTTTCTCATCTTTTTATTTTTTCCATTCCATTGAAGATTGAAGCTCTGTCTATGTTAGGCTCCGAGGCAAATTCTGCCCCTCCTTTGCTCACTGTTTCAAATCACTTTAAAGTCTGATGCAGGCTTTGGCCAGAGCCCTTTGGCACTTGGCTTCTGTGCAGCGGTTCGCGTCAGGAGCTACGATTTGTGATTTGCAGATGACATGAGCAATGCCTCGCTTGTGGCTGTTGAGGTGGTTTTTATAAAGCGAAGCCAGTAATGTGCGATAAGATGTATCTGGGGCTTAACATCACCACTACTGATGAATTGATTCAGTTGGTATAAACATTGTTTTCTGTTAAAAAATAGTCCACACACTATGATGTTGTGTGTGCGTTCTGTACATTTGGGTTGAGTCATTTTTTGCATTAAAGTGTATTTTTAAATTTCTAGGTGTTGTTGTTACAGACACTAAATCCTACAGCATAACATCTATTTCAACAGTCCATATTAAGATATTTTCCTGATGTTCAATGTCTGTTTCCGTCTAGTTTTTCCCCTTGTGCAGCATCACATAGGCACTACCCTGCAGATGAGGCCTCCTGGTTAGTGTGCTGGATGTTCACTATTTCAGAAGTAATACATATTTTTAAAACTAAAAATGGTACTTCCTTTTTTACATCAATACTATTTACAAAATGAATAAGCATCATCAGACATTTGGTTGGCAAAGGCTATAAAATGATAATCTGTGTTTTTAAGCTCTTTCCGTGATTAAAAGGTAATCATTCTGCGTGCTAACTCTGCTTCTGACTGCCTGAAGAAACTTCACACACCGATGAACATCCTCATCTCAGTGTGATGAAGCCCTCTTGCTCTGCAGGTCTTTCCACCAGCCCCTGATCAGCTGCAGTTTGCAGCAAAAGCTACAGCAATCTGCAATATATCAGCAGTAAGTTACTTTCTGTTTGTATAATTGTACAAAAAAGCGCCACAAACCGAGCTATAACAAATATGAGAATATTCTGTACTTGACAACCGATGTAAAGAGAAAATCCTTAATTTCAGACACTGCTGAGTTCTTCAAGGAACAGTTTGACATTTAGCAAAAACACTTATTCACTTTATACATTTTTTTTATTCAAGCAGACGTTGAGTTCTTGCCGTTGCTAAACAACATAAATTAGACAGATGTTGTAAGAATTACATTAAAGTACAGTATGGTCACATTAAAGTAAGTATGGTCACACCTGTTATTTATAAGTTCCTGTGTAAATGATGATCATTGTATTGTGTAAAGTCTGTTTCAATAGGAGTTCTATAAATGAATCATCGAACATCCTTCAGTTTCATTGTCATGATTTAGATATCACCACCGATGATGGTTCACAGGTGCATGTGATGAGTTCATGGTATAAACTGCTCGAAACAATCAGTAAAATTGCAAATGGCTGATTAAGGGCTAACTGTGGAAGTGTGTTACTTTTGTGCGCACACACAGTTTTAGTCTTGAATTTCCCCAAGCAATCCAGAAAGTTCAGACTAATAATTGGTTCTGCGCATATCTCTATGTAAAACAAATCAAACAAACAACATTGAGGTGCTGGGAGGTGGATGTTGTTCCCATTGGACGGAGCCAGGCTAGTTGTTTCCCTGTTTCCAGTCATGCTAAGCTCAGCTAACCAGCTGGGCGGGATTTGGTATTTCAGTATAATTTGGTATCAATCTTCTTCTCTCACTCTCGGAAAGAAAGCATTCGAGCATATTTACCATCGTGTCAAACTATTTCTTTAATGGAATTCCTGACAATACATATATTTACATATATTTAGACTCTTCAAAAAGGTCAAATCAACACTGTTTGTGTACATGGAAGTCTAACTGAAGTGTAAAATGTTCAGGATTCTGGGAATTGAAGCATATCTTACTTTAGCCAACAGTTCTCCTGAGAATACAATATGCCCAGGGCATTGTTTAGTTATAAAAATCCTCGACAAGAGCTGCTGGATTCTATTGGTCCCCCTCTCAAAAGATGGAATTGACAGAGTGTGTGAGATAGAGCAAACACTAGAGAAAGGGCCTTGACAGCGTCCCAGACAGTCAATCCCCAGTGACTGTGTCCACTGATAATTTACTTTTCAGGAGGAGATGTGTTTACCAAGGGTTACAATTGATGTGCTAAAATATTGATAAGGGACATTTTATAAGCTTGGGAAGAGGTGGGATGATTGACCCCATACAAGGGCTGGCAGGGCAGTGTCTGCCGAGCCTGCTGATTGTTGCTATCACTAGCCTGTATGGACACATACAGTGTGCATAAAACAAAATACACAGTACAAATCTACTTAAGCATCTACCATGAACATTTTTTATTTCAGTCAGGTACTACTGTGTAAATATGTGCATAAATAAGTTTCCACCCACCTGTTTTTATGTCATTTGAATTTTGAGGATAAAAACACTTGTGTTGACATAAAAGGGAATTTGAAAGACAGTTGGTTCACATGTGTGCTCTATGTGGAACAAAACCTGGTTCATGTGTGTTTAAACCAAGGGGAAACCTCCGGGGCTGAAATATTAAGCCAATGCAGAAGTGCCTTAAACCTGCTTTCTTTCTAATGGCCAGCAGGGGGCGACTCCACTGACTGCAAAAAGAAGTCCGATTGTATAGAAGTCTATGAGGAAATTAGCTATCTGCTGACTCTTTTTTACCTCAGTTAACATTTTTCTAATGAGATTATGGTCTCAATGGCTAATTTCAAGTCTTCTTCAATACAGCATAATGTTCATTTTGTAAAAGTGATTGACATTCGCTAACACGGCATCGCTACCATAACACTGTTCAGCGTTCAGAGTCGGTTGCTAATTTTTTCCAGTAAGAACATTTTGTTTTGAGCTTGTTTTTCGCTAGCCAAAATTAGCATCTCAGTTAATATCACAGATCATGTGAATTGCGGATGCACCTTGCTAACCAAGCCAGCTAGGTAACTTAGTGTGCCCAGTCATCCAAATATGGTAACTTCTGGTTCCAAACAAACAAAGAAAATCATTGATGGCCAAAATGCCAAATTCAAGGCTTCAAAACAGTAGCACAAACCAATGAGTGACATCACAGTGACTACTCCCCCTTCTTATATACCAGCCATTCCCTTTCCTTTCAATGTTGTACCATGGTACAAAAAACAGTGTGCCGACAGGTCAAATGAACTTATGATGAATACTTTTGAATCCCATTTTTAATACAATTGCCCAGGTTTGTCATAGGCTCTACTGCATATAATTGCAGACAATGACAATAGATTATATCAAGCTGTGCCTTATATTTTTGAAGTGCAAATGTAATGACATGGTAGTATTGATGGATACGCTGGTGACACATGTGGCCTGGGGCTAGGTCAACAACAGTAAGTCCTTCATTGTAATGCCTGCTCTACGGGGACCCTCGGACACATACCTTTGCCCCTCCAGCCGTTATACAGCAGCCGAAGCCCACAATCCCTCGCTGATGAGACGTAGATGCTGCCTCCTTTGTCCATAGGTCTTGTGGATCAGGAAGGTGTTACTCTGGAAGTCAGACAGGGTGTGCAATATTGACTTAAATAGCTTGACCTGGCTCATCCCTGATGGCTCTACCTTTTCACCCCAACCTCTGAACTCTTCCAGCCACTGCATCATTCTCGCCGTGCGTTCACAGTCGAGCTGGAAGCCTGCCCAGCCTGCCCACTGGGTCGCCCTTTGTCCAAATAAATTAAAGCGCAGGAAGGGAAGGCAAGAGGAGAAAAAGAAGAAAGGACCCATGTCTCGACAGTTTAATTATCCAACTCAGCTTTCTGAGGCCTTGAGAAACAGCAGGTTGGATTTGGTCTCCTTAATCCCAACCTGCCAAAAACAGGTCCCAGACCTCCACTGGCTGCCTCAGACAGGGAGGACTGGGGAGGGAAACAAGGGGCTGACAGTGTCCCTTGATTATTATTGAGAGGAAATGGGTTTTTGTTGAGCTCATTTTAAAGGCTATAGTTAGTAAGGTGTAATTACTAATGTATCAATTGCACAACAACCGGTATGTTGATGTGTAATTATTCATTAGTACATTAGTACAATAAAATACTTACTGGGAACCAACACAGGGACACATACAGTAAGCAAGCACAAGGGAAGAAGGCAAGAGGTCAGGGAAGAAGGTGCTAACAACTTTGTGTTTAAGATGGAATTAAGCACGACAACTACTTCATTGAGCAAAGGAAGTCTCCTGAGATACATGATCTCTTTTACAGGAGAGACCTGTGACTGGGTAACAAGACAGGATAAATGAGCAAAACAGGGTAACAGTATAATACAATGAAAAAAGTTATGGTATGGCATAATTGACATTAATATGATTAACTTGTTATTATTTTGTACAAAGTGGAAGGTTTTGAATGACTACAACTGATCTGTTGTCTCTGTAACCTGTAGTCACTGGCGGCCTCTGCCCTCGGACTACACATGAAAATATAGCTTTTAGCTTTAACTGGTACAATATATGTATTGTGGATTGTCCCTGCTAACTAAACAATACATTACAATTAATTAATAATCAGCATAGTATTACCGTATATTTTTGTTAGGGAACAAAAGCTTTGGCTGAGACCAGGAAGAATGTTGAAACTGTACTACTGCACCTCTAACATAGGCATGTTTACATTATGATGTGCCCATATTTGTTTTCACCACAATCTAACTTTATTGAATATTATTGAGAGGAAAAGCGTTTAATGGAAAGGAGAGAAAATCTAATGTAATTCAGTTTATAAGGCTATTATATTCAACCAGGCCGTTATGTTATGGAAATGATGATATACAGCCAAAAGTAATACTTTAATTATAAGGCTTTTAATGTAAAATGTCTTGCAGATAAAAACAGACTTTAAATTCCAGGCTTTTCAAGGGCCTTCCCCTTGTTGGGGTCCTGGGTAGTTAGTTACATTATTTAAGTATTTCATTGGTATCCTGTATGTTCAAATGATTACATTGTGCAATCACATGGCAGATACATGCATTATACATGTTCTTCTAGTTTATCCTGTAACTGGCTGCAATTGAAAGCATTACCAATAAGGTTACCATATGTTTGGAACAGCCATATTTGTGAGCATGTATGAAGCCTGTTAGCCAATGCAACATAACACGCTATTGTGGCAGCATCCATAACATCATACATTTCATTATTACATATTTAGGGGTGTTACGTACCACAGAAAACTAGCATTTAAGAAGAGGCAACACATTATGTTATGTCAGGTTCCTCAACACAGTGTGCTGCAGAATCTAAAAGGTTCAGCTACAGGCTTGGTCTTCAATGCTCCACAGAACAGTGTTGCTCAACTAGGAGGCAAGTTTATTCTATTTAATGAGTCCTAAACACAGCTGTAGAATAACATTTTAGAACTGACAAAAAATGACAAAAACATCAAATCTGCCTACTTTTGCTAAATGTACTTGTTATGAAATTAACAGCATTGTCAGTGTCTTAAAAATCTTAATACATGGTAATCATAGTAGTACTTTGATTTCATATTCAACCTTTAGGTGATTTCTGCTGACTGTGGCTTCAGGACACCATTAGTGTTCATGTATGGGGTTTACCATGTATATTTAATCCTTCTCCCACCTTATTACAGGCATGATATGATTGATTTCTTCTTCTTTCTTTCTCTTTTGGGGCCTACAGCTGCGTTTGCTGGGAAGCATTTAAGAGGCGCTGATAATAAGCTGAAGTATCTCAGGGATGTCCTACAGAGCGCTGCGCTGCCGAGCTGTAAGAACAGTATGCATATAATATACCATAGAGATGATCAAAACGTCCCGTCGTTCTCCCACACATCCTCTATTCTGTCAAGCTGCAGCTCCACTGTAGGACATTAATGTGGCGAGCATGTCAACATGGTCAGGTGAAAAACAAAAATAGCTCTGCATGTACTCACAGTGATGATGACACACACGTTCACTGTTGAAGGGACATCTTTTCCTTTACCAAACACATGGGAGAGGGGAGTTATGACAGAATAAATTAGACATCCAAAGTGATATTAACACTGCTTTACTTTTGAAGTTGCTGCACATGAGTAATATCAGCTGAAATAAAACAGACAAGACAGGGATATCACAGAAATATATGGAGCATCTATAGATATATGTGTGTATTGCGATGGTAATAATTTGTATATTTTTCAGTGTTATACATGTAGACTCACATCTGATGTGGAAATTAACTGCAGTGCTCCCACAACTATTCACTGTCTAACTGTGAGGGTGCATGTGTGGACAAGCATGACTTTAGGGTCCAATAATTGTATCCTTGATGTGTCAAAACATGGTGTCCTCCCAGCATTGTGCTGAGCTTGAGCCGTCACGCTTGCCAGTGAAAGGTAGAGTTTAGATTTGCCCTGGCTTGTGAAGGCCCTGGGTCTTTTTGCGCCATGAGCTAATTGTGTATATTATCACACATTTTTGGTCTTTGTCCAGTCCACAGCAGCGAAACAAGCAGGACACCTATCAAAACCATTATTCCCAGGTGTGAAAAGCTGTCACCTTCGCATGTGTCACTTTTGTCTCTCTGCCTTGTCCCACTTACTGGCCCATTTTGCCCGGGCAGGTGAAATATGTGCCACCTGCCATTGCTTGCCTGTTTGGCCGTGGGATTGATGGAACACATTCTCAGAGAAGGTGATGGTAACTGACAGGCTCTTTACATCATTCTGTGTGGAAAAAGGGGCAATGACCATTAATCAATACTATTTTCACGCACTGAGCAGAAAAAGAGAGGGCTGATTCTATTTCCGAAACGTTGCCCTTTACCTCTCTCATGCTACAGTAAACAAGCAGAAAACTGAAAAAAAAACAATTTAATAAGGAATATTAATTCTTTTCCGACACAGCTTGCCACATTGTGGATACACACCACAATGAGAGTGATCATTCTCAAGCTAGTAATACTTGTCTGATGGCAGCAAATGCTTGTTTTGTGGTTATTTCCTGTCATAACAGCTACTAACCAAGAATCCAGGCAATTTTATGCTACATTTCATCACTGACTGACCCATAAATCATGTGATGAGTGCAGAGAGCTAACTGCCACACCCTGTTAAGTGAAGGCACGCACCAATGGGTGCCAACTTTCCATTCAGACCACAATCTAGTATGCACGGTGTCAACCCCCCATCGTCTTTAAACCATTTACCAGCCCTGCTGACAGAGCCAGGAACTCTCACTGATACTTCCTGGCAGGTCTCAGCCCTAAAAGAAAACCTTCACCTATCTTTAGAAAAATGCCACCAGTCTACCTTTTAATTCCACTTTAAAAAAAGGGAAAGATGTGAGACTCTTTTTTTAATGTAATGTTTGGGCTAAAGTGCAGGAAGGAATTGCAATGCTGAGCAGAATCCAATCTGTTGATTAATCATCTAGCGTTACAGGCAAGATGACTTCCGCTCCAGCACACCGTTCATGGAAAAAGCTTTTGTCATGCTTTATTTAACAGAGAGTCATTTTAATTAGTGTGGAAAGATACTTTGAGAGGCACAATGACTGAATCAGACCTGTCAGTTGCTTTTACTAACTGAGGGAAGGATATTGACAAGACAGGAAAAGGCAGCCAAGGAGCTTGTTACTCAGAGAGAGAACTAGCATAGCATGTCCTTTTCATTACAGCTCGGTAATGACAGGGTAATAGCTTGATTATAAAGAGGTAATAATTAAGGGGTGATCTAAAGGTGAATAATGTAAAAAATTTGACTAATATTGATTATTACAAGTTTTCTGAAATGTTATGTTTACATATGCAAACAATGCATTATCTTATTAAATATGTGCTAATTTACATACATTTGTGGAACAGAAATCTGAAAATTGGATAAACACAGGTTCAAAATGTTGTTGAAATATCAGTCAAAGGTTTTTACTGGCACAAAAAAATAGTGTCAACAGCCAGGGACTCGCCGATCATGTGGTATGCACCCTTATCACTCAGCTGTTGGGTCGGCCCATGGTAGCATTACATTGAGCCAAACATCAAGATGCATAGTGACTACCAGCAAACACTTTGTCGAGTTTCTGTGTAATAACCAGGGCTGTCAAACTATTGCCATGTTATTACCCAGGTGTTATGTAAAGTGCTAATTGTATTTCAACTGATTGAATTAAGACCCATTACCTAAAATAGTCTTAATATATGACAACCTGAGAGACTATTTTCTTTGCTTCAGTCATTCTTTCATTTTATTCATGGATCCTCACAAAATGCTTGTGAGAAATGAAACAACACAAGCTGACACCCTGCCTTAACATTTGCCATTCAACAATCAATCAATCCTCCAACCACTGCAAGAGGGCTCGACGTTTATGGGTTTTGCTCAGTCAGACGGCTTGACTGGTTGCTATCGATTCACGCCCCTGTCTCAAATGTCAATACCACCTCTTTTGGGCTGTGTCACAAAAAAAAAAAAAATCATCTTCATTGATCACAGTGGTCGGTGAGCAGGTGGCTCTCATGCAGTGTGCCACAACAATTGGAAACACCGGTTGGCACGCCGCCTGAAATGTTAGACAGGATATTCATGGTCCAGTAGGTCACCTTTCTGAAGAGACATCTTCACTGACCTATGGCCACCATTAGGATGAACGCCGCTCAAACCCCCGAGTTCACACATGCTCAAAAACACACTCACCTACTATATCTGCTTCGGTTAAAAATTGTGCGTTCCATGTGTTTAGTAGGAAAAAGAGCATAAAGAGTGTGTGTTTAATGATGGAAGGTCAAGTGGAAGATGAATGCTGAGCCTGCATGGTAGGGAAATGTGTTCAGTGGGTGGTATAAAGAATCCATGTTGTCAGACTGAAACAAGCTACAAATGGGCTAAATTCCAGTCAATGTTAATTTTAGGGGCAGCTCAAAGTGGGGGAAGACATTTAAATGGCTTCTTGAATTCATACATAAATGAAAGATTCATGCCAGATGAAAACAGCTGATGAAAATAGTTACATTATGTCCCATATTTGTTTTTACAGTGATCTAACTTTGAATATTTATAAGTGAAAAAAAGCAGAGCAATTCTAATTGAATGCACAGTTTATAAGGCTATTATATTCAACTGGGCAAAGTCACTGAAGCATTAGAGGATGAACTGGGCACAATTATTATATTCTCTGCATGCTAATTCATTTAAATATAATGAGGATGAATTAAACATTAATTCAAAGCAAATATAATATTAATATTATTATTGAATAAAAACTATGTTCATTAGATTTCCATTCACTTTTAATATCAGTTTGACAGTGAAGCAAATTTGCTAATTTAATTTAAAAAAGAAAAACACATTTATGGTTGACCTAAAAAATCAAGGCTATAAATATAGCAAAATACATAACTGTAACTTTTTTAATATTTAATTTCATAAAATAAAAAAACATATAAAGAAAGACGCTTACTCTTTCATCAAATTTATGGTTTGCTAAAGTCCTCATCCGAACAGGGATTGTCCAAGCAGTCTAGCAACCTACCGTGTGTTGTATGCGTTGGGCTGTATACTACGAAGTGTGAACAACATTCTGCATGTAGATAGTCTGGAGGTGGTGTCTTGTGCCTTTCCAAAAGCAAACTAAAAATGTGTGGGGAAAAAATAAGTAAAAAATGAATTAAATGGTATCTGGCATAACATTAGCTAAAAATGTTAGCATGATAGGCAAACTTAATTGCTACCTACAGTAGTAACCAAACAGAGACAGTAGGTTTGTAGTAAGCTACTGTAGGACGTAAACGCAGGATAACTTCCAAAACCAAGAGTTAACTACATTAGTTTGTGGTGTTAGAGTTTACTAACAACTAGTATGGAAACTGGTGCTGGATGCTGTTAGTGTTTAGGCACACATTAGCTGCTCTGTACTGCTTTTTATTGGATGTGGTGAAGTTAATTGTCCAACAACCCCGGCCAACATTATCCAAAATAGCATTACGATGCTGTGGCTCCGGAGGTAGAGTGGATCCAATCCAGGCACCTGCGGTCAACATGTCGAAGTGTCCTTGGGCAAGATACTGAACCCCAAATTACATGGCCAACGTTGTGTGAGTGTGTGTGTGAATGTTTATCACTACTGATAAGCAGGTGGCACTTTGCATGTACTGACTCTTTCTTGTATGTCAAGTGCATAGAAGACTCTTTTACAGCGCAGGATTCTCTACTTGAAATTTTCAAAATCCATCCGACTCGTGGTTCTAATGTTAACTTAATTAGCTGCCGTAGCTAACTGCAGTTGATGAAAGCTGCCAGCGATGTCAACTGTCGATCATCATCAAGAAAGGAGAAGCCTGCTTGTGTGTGTTAGTCTGGAATTAAGAACCAACTGTTCCAAAAAATGATCAAGTTTTGGAGGGTTCAATCTGTTGTTATTGTAAACTGCATTATGTTGTGAGAATGAAAAGCTTCACAGGCGAGGCAACAGTAACTAGGAGGAGCAGGGCTCAGCAACGCGTCATTGATGATCACAAAGGTCATTTACACCCTTCTGAGTTTAACACTAGTTTAATACTAGGAGTACAAATAAGGGATCACAATGTCAGTGTAGCACTGCTCTTAAGGTGTTGTGCAGTATATTAAGGTGGTGTCATCTGCTAGGAGAGCGTCACACAATCAACCGCCCCTGTTATCCATATCAGCATTATTTTGTTGCCTTCACCGGTGTTGGCCAACTTCTCTCACTTCATGCTTGAAAAAGGCAGAGATGGGAGACAAAGAGCCTCCTCTTCCTAATCATCATGATAAACGATGAAAGCACTTTTCCCTTCCAAGTGTCATTCTCGCATGGAGAAAATCTTTTCCACTTTAGATTGGGGTGTTTGAAGTCGCTCTCTGTCTTCTTGTCTCATTAAACAT